>NC_090031.1:3152500-3407500 GCF_037176765.1 Anolis sagrei | reverse complement strand
TGCTCCCGGCCTGCATGGCCGCCCCGCTGTTGGGCATCGTAATGAAGGAGCGCTGCGGGGCGGCCGGGATGGTCTACTTTGAGCGCTTGGGCCTGGTGGTGGCCTCGTCCGGCATGGCCATCGCCCTCTTCCTCTCCGTCATCGCCCTGGGCGTCACCAAGCCCACGCCCACCAACACCTGCGTCCTCTCTGGCGTGGCGGGAGGACTTTTTGTCTACACCGTGAAGCACTCCTTGACTGTTTCCGAGGTCATCGAGGTGTTGGAAGTCCTGCTCATCTTTGTCTATCTCAGCATGATCCTGCTCTACCTCCTTCCCCGGTGTTTCACCCCTGGGGAGGCCTTGCTCGTCCTCACCGGGATCAGCTTCGTCCTCAACCAGCTCATCAAGCGCTCGCTCAATGCTGGCGAGAGCAAAGGCGACCCCGTTGACTTCTTCCTGATGGTGGTGGTGGTCGGGGTGGTCCTCCTCGGGCTCTTCTTCGCCGCCCTGTTCTTCTTCATGGACTCTGGGACATGGGTGTCCTCCATGTTCTTCCACATGATGACGGCGGTGCTGGGCCTGGGGGTCATCATGCCGTGGCTGTATCGCCTCATCAAGCGGAACCCCTTGTTTTGGTTCTACCAGTTCTTATCCCAGACACAGAGCCGGGTTTACCTCCTGTCATACTGGGTCCTTTTGGCCGCCTCGGCGTGTGCCGTGGTGCTGTACCAGAACGCCAAACGGGCCTCGGGCTCAAAAAAACACCAGGCGTCAACTGTGACGAGGAAGTATTTCCATCTCATTGTGGTGGCGACATACGTCCCGGGGCTCATTTACGACCGCCAGCTGCTTTATGTCGCCTCTGCGGTGTGCCTGGGGGTCTTCATCCTCCTGGAATATGTCCGGTACTTCACCATCAAGCCCTTTGGACACTGGCTCCGGCATTTGCTTTCGCTTTTTCTGGATGAGCGGGACAGCGGGCCTTTGGTCCTGACGCACATTTACCTCCTCCTGGGGATGTCCCTCCCCGTCTGGCTCTTCCCCAGACCTTGCGCCCCCAAAGGGGCCCTGCCGGGAGCAGGAGCTTTGGCGCACTATTCGGGGGTCCTGGCCGTCGGAGTCGGGGACTCGGTGGCTTCCGTCTGTGGCAGCACCATGGGGGAGATCCGGTGGCCCGGGACCAAAAAGACCTTCGAAGGGACCATGACCTCCATCTTCGCGCAGGTCATCGCAGTGGCCATCATCCTCATTTTTGACCCGGCCGTGGACCTCAACGCCAGCTACGCCTGGATCCTGGCCTCCATCAGCTTGGTGTCCCTCTTGGAGGCCTACACCAGCCAAGTGGACAACCTGCTCCTGCCGCTCTACCTCCAGATCCTATTGATGGCATAGCAGTTGGGAAATTGGAGGGTGCCAAACGTTAGGAATCCGTTCTATTTTTGTCTTGAATTTCGGGTGCCCATCGCAAAATACTTTCGGGTCTCCATCCCCAAATATTTTCAGATCCCCGTCATGAAATATTTTCAGGTCTCCATCCCGAAATATTTTTGAGTCTCCATCGCCAAATATTTTTGGGTCCCCATCCCCAAATATTTTTGGGTCCCCATCCCCAAATATTTTCGGGTCCCTGTCATGAAATATTTTCGGGTCTCCATCCCCAAATATTTTTGAATCTCCGTCCCCAAATATTTTTGGGTCCCCATCCCCAAATATTTTCGGGTCTCCATCCCCAAATATTTTCAGGTCCCCGTCATGAAATATTTTCGGGTCTCCATCCCCAAATATTTTTGAGTCTCCGTCCCCAAATATTTTTGGGTCCCCATCCCCAAATATTTTCGGGTCCCCATCCCCAAATATTTTCAGGTCCCTGTCCCGAAATATTTTTGGGTCCCCGTCATGAAATATTTTCGGGTCTCCATCCCCAAATAGTGTATTTTTGGGTGCCCATCATGAAATATTTTTGGGAATTTTCTAACAGTACGGAATTCCAGATCCCAAATTATGCATCCAAATGACCCCCCCCCCCCCCCCCCTGTAATCTTGTGAAATTTTCCTGGAAACAGAACGGATTTCTGTCGTTTCACACACCCCTATGGAAAAGAGATTCCTCCCTCCTTCGAAAGGGGACAGATATGGAATAATGGCTCCTTGTTATGGTTTTTGGTGGCTTTGCATCATGTAAGCTCGTATCATGGCTGTGGCTTGTGACATGTCAAAAGCGGTTGCTCATGGATCCAATCAATATTTAAAACAGGAATGTAAACAAGTTGTCTGTTTTTCTTTCATTCCCTACATATATTGGTTCAATACTAATTGGTTCTATCATGAAAACTTGGGAAAAGTTTATTAAACTGCCAAAACTTTGTTCTTGCGGGAGGGACACCCTGCTATAGCACGTTTTGCTCCAGTTTTCCAATGAATATCTGATAGAGTCTCATCCAATCCAACGTAATTTGTGCTTCAAAAACAAAGTTTTTGGAGTAGAACAACTACTTTCAAAGTCAGGACTGCACAATTAGACAGGAAATAACACTTCCAAACCGGGAACAAAACTTTTTTTTTCAAATTTTGTTACATAATGTATTTTTTTTTAACATAGAGATCATTGTGCTTTAGATTATTACTAGTTTGGGACCCCAGCGTTGCCCGAGTTATCTGAAAAAGTCAATTTTTACTTGTCCCAAAGAACATAAGTTTGTGGGTGAACTACAACTCCCATAATGCCAGGTTAACTCCATGGAATTCCATCAGTACTTAAAAGTTTGTTATGTTGAGCACGTTTGCTCTAGATTCATCATCGGTGGGGTTTAGGTGCCCTTTGGCTGTAAGGTGAACTACAACTCCCACTATGGTGAGTCGGTCCCTTCAAAGCCCTCCAATAGGGTGAGTTAGTCATGGGGGTTCTGTGTACTAAGTGTGGTTCAGGTCCATCATCAGTGGTGGTCACAGTTTCCCTGATTGTGCGTGAACCACAACTCCCAGAAAGGAAAGTCAGCTCCCTCCCAAACGCCTCCAGTAATCAAATTTGAGCGTATCAGTTTGGTCCAGATCTATTGGTGTTTGGATTCATGGTGCTCTCTGGATGTAGGTGAAGTACAACTCCCTCAAATCAAGGTGAATTTTCCTCAACAGCCTCCAATATTTTTTGCTGGTCATGGGAGCATTGTGTACCAAGTTTGGTCCAATTCCATCTTTGGTAGAATTCAGAGGGCTCATTGATTGCAGGTGAACTATACATCCCAATACCTACAACTTTAAACTGCCCAGGCCAATTCCCTTCAAAACCCACCAGTATTCAAATGTGGGCATATCAGGTATGCATGCCAAGTTTGGTCCAGATCCATCATTGTTTGGGTTCATAGTGTGATCTGGATGTAGGTGAACTACAACTCCTATGAATCCCTCCAGTATTTTTGGTTGGTCATGAGGTTTCTGTGTACCAAGTTAGTTCCAGTTCCATCGTTGGTGGAGTTCAGAGTGCAGTTCTTAGATTGCAGGTGAACTATACATCCCAGTACCTACAACTCCTATAAATCATGGTGAATTCTCCCCAAACTTCTGTGGTGTGTTCAGTTGCTGATCAATTCCTGTGTTTACTGTGCGCTGTAGGAAAGGGTTAAGGCAGGGGCAGTGGGCGGGGTCATGCAAATTCCATACCAATGGAGAGAGTCAGGAACACTGGGATGCCTGTGGTGGAGGAAAACCAGAAAATCTAGGATGCAGTTATCCCTGTATGAATGCCTTCACTTGAGTGGGGGGCAGTGTGGTGTTTGTGGAGGACATGTTTACAACGCTCGCTATAACCCGCAATGTCATTAGAGGGAGGGCCTTTGGTATCTCCTGAGTGGCGGGAGCTATAGTATCTGTGGAGGCAGGAGCCTGTCTGTGTAAGTGGACACCCCAGCTACACATATGCATATTTTCACTTTTATTATGTGTATAGATTATTATTGGGTTGTTGTAGGTTTTTTTGGGCTATATGGCCATGTTCTGGAGGCAATTTTTCTCCTGGCGTTTCACCTGCATCTATGGGAAGCATCCTCAGAGGTAGTGAGGTCTGTTGGAAGTAGGAAAAAGGGTTTATATATCTGTGGAATGACCAGGGTGGGACAAAGGACTCTTGTCTGCTGGGGCTAGGTGTGAATGTTTCAGCTGATCACCTTGATTAGCATTCAATGGCTTGGAAGTGCCTGCGGGCACTTTCAAAGCCTTGGCAGACCATGCAAAAAGAATCTGCGAAGCCCACCTCCTCCAAGATGAACTGAACCACCTCAACTGGGCTCTCCAGGCCAATGGAGACTCCACCTTAGACATCTGAAGAGCTGCAAGACCAAGAACAAGCCACGAGAGTCAAGATGAAGATCCACCCAGAGGAAAAGTGTTCCTGCCATACATCAAGGGAACCACTGACCGCAGAGGCAAGCTGATGAGGAAACACAACATACAAACTATCTACAAACCCACCAAGAAAATCCAACCAATGCTCCGTTCAGCAAAGGACAAGAGGGATCCTCTCACCTCTGCAGGAGTCTACCATTGTATACCATGCAGCTGTGGACAAGTCTCCAGAGGGACCACCACACGCAGCAGCCTTGCCCAGACACGACTCAAGGAACATGAAAGGCCCTGCAAACTACTCCAACCAGAGAAGTCAGCCATAGCAGAGCACGTGATCAACCAGCCTGGACACAGCATATTATTTGAGAACACAGAAGTGCTGGACCACACCAACAACCACCATGTCAGACTACACAGAGAAGCCATTGAAATCCACAAGCATGTGGACAATTTCAACAGAAAGGAAGAAACCATGAAAATGAACAAAATCTGGCTACCAGTATTAAAAAACTCAAAAATTACAACAGCTAAACAACAGAGAGGAAACAACCAGGCACATAAAATCACTCTCAACAAAAGATTCCCCCCAGGCACTTCCAAGCCATTGAATACTAATCAAGGTGATCAGCTGAAACATTCACAGCTAGCCCCAGCAGACAAAAGTCCTTTGTCCCACCCTGGTCATTCCACAGATATATAAACCCATTTTTCCTACTTCCAACAGACCTCACTACCTCTGAGGATGCTTGCCACAGATGCAGGCGAAACGTCAGGAGAAAAAATGCCTCCAGAACATGGCCATATAGCCCGGAAAAACCTACAACAACCCAGTGATTCCGGCCATGAAAGCCTTCGACAATACATAGATTATTATTATTATTTGTGTCAACTTTGCCATGTTTTCCCCTCCTTAAAACTTAAAGAAAATACTACAAAGTAAGATAAAGATTATTCTGTGGTGTTGGTCAAGGTGGAGTGCAAACCCTGCACTCGTTTATTGGTTTTGCGTTCCTTTTTCCTCCACCTTTTCAGAGGTGGAAGGCAGGGTTCCCATCCAAACACTTTTCTGTGCGAGGAATGCTTCAACCGAAGTCAGACGACGAAGCGAATGGCTGATGACGATGCATCAAGAGCAAGAGATTGCCTCGCTGTTTCCATCGCTAGTTGTTCCCATCCTACGCGACTCCCATTCCTACATGTCAACACTGAAATGACGCAGACCTTGCAGGGCTTCGATCCTGAGTGATGCAGCCATAACATAAGCGTCCAAAAACTTCTAATTCTGTGTATACAGAGCCGGGAAAGGCAACTCAGGGGTTGGTTGAAGCCTGGAAAATAAAAGGGAACCGTGATAGATTTGCTTGGCCACAACCAGAAGACAAACAAAACAGAAACTATGTTCAATCTTACATCCTTGGGTATTTTAAATATGGTTTCATGGGAGTGGGTTAACTCTAATTCCCATCATCCTGGGTGAATTTCCCTCCCCAAACACCTCCTGTTTTTAAAGTTAGACACGTTGGGTTTGGTTACCAAAATTTGGTCCAGATTCATCACTGGTGGGAATCTGGATGTGAGTGCACTGCAACTCCCATCAATTTCCCTCAAACCCCTCCAGTATCTTCTGCTGGTCATGGTGGGTTTGTGTGCCAAGTTTGGTCTGGATTCATCATTGTTGGGAGTCACAAGGCTCTCTGAATGTGAGTGCATTGCAACTCCCATCCTCCTGTGTCTATTCCCTCCAAATACCTTCTGTTTTTGAAGTTGGTCATGTTGGGTTTGTGTACCAAAGTTTGGTCCAGATTCATCACTGGTGGGAGTCTGGATGTGAGTGCACTGCAACTCCCATCATCCTGGGTCCATTCCCCGCAAACCCCTCCAGTATCTTCTGCTGGTCATGGTGGGTTTGTGTGCCAAGTTTGGTCTGGATTCATCATTGGTGGGAATCACAGGGCTCTCTGGATGTGAGTGCACTGCAACTCCCATCATCCTGGGTCCATTCCCTTCAAACCCCTCCAGTATCTTCTGCTGGTCATGGTGGGTTTGTGTGCCAAGTTTGGTCTGGATTCATCATTGGTGGGAGTCATAGGACTCTCTGGATGTGAGTGCACTGCAACTCCCATCATCCTGGGTCTATTCCCTCCAAAGACCGTCTGTTTTTAAAGTTAGACATGTTGGGTTTGTGTACAAAAATTTGGCCTAGATTCATCACTGGTGGGAGTCTGGATGTGAGTTTACTGTAACTCCCATCATCCTGGGTCCATTCCGCTCCAACCTCTCCTGTTTTTAAAGTTGGTCATGTTGGGTTTGCGTACCAAAGTTCAGTCCGGATTCATCACTGGTTGGAGTCTGGATGTGAGTGCACTGCAACTCCCATCATCCTGTGTCTATTCCCTCCAAACACCTTCTGTTTTTGAAGTTGGTCATGTTGGGTTTGCATAGCAAAGTTTGGTCCAGATTCATCACTGGTGGGAGTCTGGATCTGAGTGCACTGTAACTTCCATCATCCTGGATATATTCCCTCCAAATACCTTCTGTTTTAAAGTTAGACATGTTGGGTTTGTGTACCGAAGTTTGGTCCGGATTCATCACTGGTGGGAGTCTGGATGTGAGGGCACTGCAACTCCCATCATCCTGGGTCCATTCCCCTCAAACCCCTCCAGTATGTTCTGTTGGTCCTGGTGGGTTTGTGTGCCAAGTTTGGTCTGGATTCATCGTTGTTGGGGATCAATAGACTCTCTGGATACAGGGCAAACTACAACTCCCATCATCACAAAGCCCTCCAGGTCTGGCCAACCTCCCTCCCATTCTTTTTTACCAGTTCTCCAGGCTCCAGGTGGTACCCTTGGCCTCCATCAAGTGGAAAGTGTAGACGTGGCGGGATCTGTCGGAGAGGTTGGCTTCGCTTTTGTGGACCACCTCCCCATGGATCAGGACGAGGCCACCTGCCCAGAAGGAAAGGAGAATACCCTGGCTGGGACCAAGAGTCGTATTGGTTACCGCGGCCAGGATAACTAACTAACGAACTAATTGTTAATAGATTCCAGTCGGTGCCCAATAAAATAAGTTTGTCTTTAAAGGGCCACAAGGCTCTCTGAAAGAAATGATTGTGGTTCAGAACGGGAAGATGCGGGAAGTTTTTGCAAAATTCCCCCAAAAATCAGGAGTATTGAGGGGGAAATAATAGTTATAATAATTATTATAATAATGATACTACTACTACTTGAGGACTGGGCTTTAGCAGAGTTGGTTAATCACCAGCAACAATAAGATCACACCAATCAAAAAGTTGACAGTTTGAAGCCCGAGTAATAAGGAATAAAATAGTAATAATAATAATAATAATTATTATTATTATTATTATTATTTATTTACAGTTTATATTCCACCCTTCTCACCCCACAGGGGACTCAGGGCAGATTACAATGTACATATACATGGCAAACATTCAATGCCACAGACACAGAGGCTATTTAACATTCCAGCTTTTTCATGAGGGTATTCTGGCCACCAGGGGAGCTGTCACTTCACCAACCATTTGTGACACTGATGAAGTACTTCCTCATTCTTTGCATGCTTGCTGGGGATTTTTTTTATGGCGCCGTAAATTAGCCTCCCCGCATGAGTGGTACCTAAATTTCCTGTATGACAGATGCAACTGTCTTTCAGGCTGCAAAGGTCAACAGCAAGCTACACAAATTGGTCAGAAGCTCACTCCGACCCGGGCTAGCTTCGAACTCATGACCTTTTTGGTCAGTAGTGATAATGCAGCTGACTTCCAGCCAGCTGCGCCACAGTCCCAGTTCAAATAATAATAATAATAATAATAATAATATGAAAACAATAAATAATAATAATAATACCCTGAGAACAACACAGCCATTTAAATTATTATTATTATTATTATTATTATTATTATTTCCTGAGAACAACACAACCATTTAAATTTATTGTTGTTGTTGTTATTATTATTATTATTATTATTATTATTTCCTGAGAACAACACAGCCATTTAAATTTATTGTTGTTGTTATTATTATTATTATTATTATTATATTTAGTTACATCCTGCTTTTACCTGTTGCTTCTTGTTTGCTTTGCACCTGTACCTTTTTGTCATGGCCTCGGGCTAGTATAGTAAACAATCTGATTGGGTAACGTTACCTTTCTGGACGGATACAGGGACGAATTGGGAATTGTCGTATGTGGGCTCTGTTCCGACAAAGGTGGTGCAGGGTATCGTCCCCGGTGGGGTCCGGACCATTCGCCGCGGGATGCCCCCCGGAAACCCTACACGAAGTAGAGAAAATGAGGGGCAATAACAACAACAACAATGAGGTATCATATGGGTGGAGTCGGTCTTCCAAGATGGTCCGTACTTGTGTGCGATCCGGGGAGGAACCAGAGGCAGCCGTTCTCTTGCGTGGCGTCTTCCAAAGCCACCCAAAGGCCCAATATCCGCCCCAAGGGCTCAGTGAAAAGGAAAGTCGCATCCTGGTGGGGTGTCACTGAAAGACACAAGCACAATGCACCACAATGGTTGTTCCTGGGCTATCAAGGCTGTTCCCTAACTGGTTCTATCATGAAAACATGGGGAAAGTTTACTACACCACCAAAACTTTGCGGGAGGGACACTGTCCTGCAGCACTAGAGCCTGAAATACCTTTTCACCACAAACCAACGCCCCTTATTATGAGGAATATCCCTTCTATCAAGGGTCAGAAACCCTACTTGATAGCTCTATCTGTCATAGAATCATAGAATCCAAGAGTTGGAAGAGACCTCCTGGGCCTTCCAATCCAACCCCATTCTGCCAATAAGCAGGAACATTGCATTCAAATCACCCCTGACAGATGGCCATCCAGCCTCTGTTTAAAAGCCTCCACAGAAGAAGCCTCCACCACACGCTGGGACAGAGAGTTCCACAGCTGAATGGCTCTCACGGTCAGGAAGTTCTTCCTCATGTTCAGGTGGAATCTCCTCTCTTGTAGTTTGAAGCCATGGCTCCATTGCGTCTTAGTCTCCAGGGAAGCAGGAAACAAGCTTGCTCCCTCCTCCTCCCTGTGGCTTCCTCTCACATATTTATACATGGCTATCATATCTCCTCTCAGCCTTCTCTTCTTCAGGCTAAACATGCCCAGCTCTTTAAGCCGCTCCTCATAGGGCTTGTTCTCCAGACCCTTGAGCATTTGAGTCGCCCTCCTCTGGACACATTCCAGCTTAGAGTCAATATCTCTCTTGAATTGTGGTGCCCAGAATTGGACACAATATTCCAGATGTGGTCTAACCAAAGCGGAATAGAGCATGGGGAGCATGACTTCCCTAGATCTAGACACTAGGCTCCTACTGATGCAGGCCAAAATCCCATTGGCTTTTTTTTCCATCATGACCTTCTTTCCTGGTGTTGCGGGGAACCATGAAAGCAGGCCATGCCTTGACCTGTAGCTCACTTGAAGCAAGGGAGGTGCCATAGCAAGGTGCCAAAACGCTGGACGTCGACACAACATACCTCCTTTCTGTCTGTCTTGTCTCTGTCCTGTCTGTCCAAATGGCATTGAATGTTTGCCGTGTATGTGTACTGTGATCCACCCTGAGTCCCCTGGGGAGATAGGGCAGAATATAAATATAGTGTTATTGTTTTGTCGAAGGCTTTCATGGCTGGAATCACTCAGTTCTTGTGGGTTTTTTTGGGCTATATGGCCATGTTCTAGAGGCATTTCTCCTGACGTTCGCCTGCATCTATGGCAAGCATCCTCAATGGGTGCAATGCTGCGTTTGGTGGTCCCTCTGCAGACTTGTCCACAGCTGCATGGTATACATTGGTAGACTCCTGCAGAGGTGAGAGGATCCCTCTTCTCCTTTGCTGAACGTAGCATTTGTTGGATTTTCTTAGTAGGTTTGTAGGTGGTTCGTATGTTGTGTTTCCTCATCAGCTTCCCTATGCGGTCAGTGGTTCCTTTGATGTATGGCAAGAACACTTTTTCTCGGGGTGGATCTTCGGCAGGAGTCTACCGTGTACCATACAGCTGTGGACAAGTCTACATAGGGACCACCAAACGCAGCATTGCCCAGACACGCATCAAGGAACATGAAAGGCACTGCAGACTCCTTCAACCAGAGAAGTCAGCCATAGCAGAGCACCTGAGGAACGAGCCTGGACACAGCATATTGTTTGAGGACACAGAAATGCTGGACCACGCTCACAACCACCATGTCAGACTACACAGAGAAGACATTGAAATCCACAAACATGTGGACAATTTCAACAGAAAGGAGGAAACCACGAAAATGAACAAAATCTGGCTACCAGTATTAAAAAATTCTAAAATTGCAACAGCAAAAACAGCAGAGAGAAAAACAGGCAGGGACATCTAATCACCTTTCAAGAAGAGTTTGCTCCAGGCACAGTCAGCCCATTGTATGCTAATCAAGGTGGTCAGTTGGAAGATTCACACCCAACCCAACTTACAAAAGCCTTTTGTCTCACCCTGGTCATTCCACAGATATATAAACCCCTTTTTTCCCAGCTCCAGCAGACCTCACCTCTGAGGATGCGTGCCATAGATGCAGGCAAAATGTCAGGAAAGAATGCTACTGGAACATGGCCAGATAGCCCGAAAAACCTACAACAACCCAGTGATTCTAGCCATGAAAGCCTTCGACAATACAATAAGCGTCTTTTTCAATACGGGACAAATTGCGAGAAACATTCCTAACAATACAACACACTTGCCCCTATGTATTTCCTTATTCAATCCCAATATGATGCAATCGCATGCCATGCAGGCGTTGGCTTGAGGGCCTCACCTTCGCCTCCGATGCCAGGTTGCTGCCAAAGGGAGAAAGGAGGAAGCAGTATTGAAATGCAAGAAATATTTAAATATTTATATTTAGAAATGAATCACATTAGAGAAGGAAAAGGGTTGCCATACCTTGAAGATGTACATGCTTTGCACCACCACGGGTTCTTCCAGCCCTATTTGCCTTGCTAAGGCCTGAAAGAGGTAAAAGAAAAGGACCATATAGGGTTGGAAGGGAGCCATATAATAACAACAATAAGAAAAATGTATAACTATACTAATAATAGCTAATAATATTAGTACCGAAGACCCAGTTGCCTTTTTAAAAATCTACGTAATTAAGTAATTTATTTTAAATATTTAATAATTACTATTATCATAACAATATTTACTACTACTATTTTATAATGACAGTAATTTATAATATTTATATTCCTTCGCAGGCATGACTGGTGGGGACGAGAGACAGGGCCTTCTCCGTGGTGGCTCCTCCTGAGTGACATCAAATCAGCGCCCTTCCTCCTGACCTTTAAGAAAAAAACTGAAAACGGCCCTTTTTCCTCACCTGGACTTGTTCAGAGTGGGTGATTTCCTTGAAGACAGGATCGTGGGCATGCAAAGCTGCAAAAATAAAATAATATTATAATGTGTTTCCCGCTTTCTCTCTCTGAAAAAAAGACTCAAAGCAGCTTATGGTAGATCCAATATAGTGCAATGTAAAACCTAAAAATACACAAACATTGAACTAGAATTAGATATTAAAAGTATTAAAATCAGCTGTTAGGTGACATAGGTTGTATTTCAGGTGAAGGAATGGCTAAAATCATTTATTATTATTATTATTATTATTATTATTATTATTATTCATGGGAAGGAATTGCTGAAGATAGTATTGTTATTATTATTTCAAGGGAAGGAACTGCTGAAGCAATTATTATTATTATTATTATTATTAATATTATTTCAGGGGAAGGAATTGCTGAAGCCATTATTATTATTATTATTATTATTATTATTCATGGGAAGGAATTGCTAAAGATAGTATTATTATTATTATTATTATTATTATTTCAAGGGAAGGAACTGCTGAAGCCATTATTATTATTATTATTATTACTATTATTATTATTATTTCAGGGGAAGGAATTGCTGAAGCCATTATTATTATTATTATTATTATTATTATTAATGGGAAGGAATTACTGAAGATATTATTATTATTATTATTATTTCAGGGGAAGGAACTGCTGAAGCCATTATTATTATTATTATTATTATTATTAATTCAGGGGAAGGAATTGCTGAAGAAATTATTATTATTATTATTATTATTACTTCAAGGGAAGGAACTGCTGAAGCCATTATTATTATTATTATTATTATTATTATTAATTCAGGGGAAGGAACTGCTGAAGCCATTATTATTATTATTATTATTATTATTATTAATTCAGGGGAAGGAATTGCTGAAGAAATTATTATTATTATTATTATTATTATTACTTCAAGGGAAGGAACTGCTGAAGCCATTATTATTATTATTATTATTATTAATTCAGGGGAAGGAATTGTTGAAGCAATTATTAATATTATTATTATTATTATTATTATTATTTCAGGGGAATAATATTACTATTATTAATATTAATATTAATAATTAATATTATTAATTAATATTAATTACTATTATTATATTATTGGTATTAGTATTAATTATAGTAATTATTATTACTATATTTATTAGTAATATTTACTATTTACTATTAGTAATATTTACTATATTTACTATAGTAATATTTACTATTATTACTATATTTATTAATAATATTTACTATTATTATTAATGGGGCTGGAAAGGATGCCCCAATGACCCCTGTGGTTGATGGGTACTCACCATGCCCAATTTTGTTGATCGACCTTTCTTTTGGGACGAGGAAATCCCCTAAAAAACAAATAAAACATTCATATTAATCACACAGAAAAGATACCTTGAAGGAGGGGAATCTGGAAGCCCTGCTGGACTGCTTCTCCCATCATCCCCAGAGAGGAAAGTGAGGAATGATGGGAAAGGGAGCCTGACATTCTCTTTGGGGAAGGGGAAACCAAGTGTATCACTTATCCACACAGATATTGCAGCTGTTTAGATGAGTGTGTGTGTGAAGAGAAAAAAGAGATGAGAAGATAGATGAGAAGAGAGAAGGGGAAAAGAGGTGAGAAGAAAATAAAAGGAGAAGATAAAAAGATGAGAAAAAAGAAAAATAGAGATAAGAGAGAATACTCTTCCTTTCCACCTCTCTTCTGTCTCTCCTTCGTTCCTTTCTTTTCTTCTCTTCTGTCTCTGCTTGATTTTTCTTTCCTCCCGCTTCTTCTTTCCTTTCCTTCCTTCTTTGTCTCTCCTTCCTTTCTTCCTTTCCTTTTTCTCCTCTCCTCTTCCTGTCTCTCCTTCCTTCCTTCTCTTTAAGTCTCTCCCTTTTTCCTTTCCTTCTTTTCTCTTCCTCTCCTCTTTTATCCTCTCTTCTTCCATCTCTCCTCTCCTATCTCTCCTTCCTTCCTTCTCTTCAAGTCTCTACTTTTTTCCTTCTTTTCTCTTCCTCTCTCCTTCCTTCCTTTCCTTTTATCCTCTCCTCTTCTGTCTCTCCTTCCTTTCTTCCTTCTCTCCTCTCCTACCTCTCATTCCTTCCTTCTCTTCCTGTCTCTCTATCCTTCCTTTCTTCCTTCTCTCCTCACCTCTCTCTTCCTTCTTTCCTTCCTTCCTTCTCTTCAAGTCTCTCCTTTTTTTCCTTCTTTTCTCTTCCTCTCTCCTTCCTTCCTTTCCTTTTATCCTCTCCTCTTCTGTCTCTCTTTCCTTTCTTCCTTCTATTCTCTCCTCTCCTATCTCTCCTTCCTTTCTTCTTTCCTTCTATTCCTGTCTCTCCTTCCTTCCTTTCTTCTTTCCTCTCCTGTCTCTCCATCCTTTCTTTCCTTCTCTTCCTCTCTCCTTCCTTCCTTTCCTTTCCTTCTCTCCTCTGTCTCCCTTCTTCCTTCTCTCCTGTCCTATATCTCTCTCCTTCCTTCCTTCTCTTCCAGTCTCTCCTTTTTTCCTTTCCTTCTCTTCTCTTTATCTATCCTTCTAGTCTCCCTTTTCTCCTCTCCTCTCCTCCTGCCTCTCCTTTTCCTTTCTCCCTTCCCCGTCTGCTTCCCTTCCTTCTCTCCTCTCCTCTTCCGACCCAACGTATCTCAATTTTAAGGAGAGATTTGAAAAATAATATTACCGTTTGCATCGAAAACGCCTTTTTCAAAAAAGAACCGGATTTGGTCTCCGCTGGTGAGGAAATATTCAGCGCTGCCCTGTTGGGAAATTGAAATTAAAATGTGAAGCTAGGACTACAGAAAGCTTCATTGCAGCAGAAGTATTTTGGAATATAGGACCTCTGTATCCACAGATCCCATCATCCACATCTTGCCAATATCCCCAAAAGGCATCCTTACACTTTTGTCATTTTATATGTTTATGTATTACATATTGCACCACTGTATATAATGGGATTAATATATAGTAATAATATATTATACTTGCTTATAACTATGCGATTGTTATATCTCCTATTATATATATTATGCTACATATTTTCTGCAAACAAGGATGTGTTTACCTGCATCTTTTCGGACACAAACAAATGCCAGCATGGAGGGAAGAAGAGAAGGACAATACTGTTTTACTAAAAGAGCTCCCATATATTTATAAAAATAATATATGCGTCAGATAGTCACTGCAGGGACACCTCAGCAAGCGAGAGTCCAAAAGTGGCAGGCTCAAACCCAGAACCTTAATCAGTGCAAGTTCTCGTGCATCATGAACATGTCCAAGAGCCCTGCCCTGTCCTCCACAAACACTATACTGCCCACCACCCAAGTGAAGGATTTCCTACAGGGACCTAGATTTTATGTCTTTCCTCCACCACAGGCATCCCAGTGTTTCTGCCTCTCTCCATTGGTGTGGAATTTGCATGACCCCACCCACTGTCTCTCGCTGAACCCTTTTCTATTTCACACATCAAGCAGAGGAATTGATCGGCAGGTACACATACTAGAGAAGTTTGAGGGAATTCACCATGATGTATAGGAGTTGTAGGTCCTGGGATGTATAGTTTACCTGCTATATAAGGACTGCACTCTGAACTCCACCAGCGATGGACCTGGAAGTAACCTGACACACAGATGATGATGATGATAACAGTAAATGCTATACCTGGGCTTGCAATTGCTCCTGTTCTTTGGTGGAGAACTCAGTGCGGCAATGGGGGGGCACATCCATCCCGGAAATGACCCTCTGGATCTGGGCACGCATGGCATCACAGGCTTCGGGGCTGAAGAACCCCTCCAGGACCAGGAAGCCATCCCGGCGGCACTGCAGAAAGGGGGAGGGAAGGAGGCATTTCGAGGAGCCTGGCAGTAAGGGGAGAGAAGGAAAAAGAAGGAAAGAGGGAGGGAAGGAAGGAAGGGAGAAATGAAAGAAGGGAGGGAGGGAGAAAGAAAGGGAAGGAAAAGGAAGGAAAAAGAAGGAAAGAGTAGAGGAAGAAAAGAAGGAAGAGAGGGAGAAATGAAAGAAGAAAAGAAGGGAGGGAGGAGAGAGAGAGGAAGGGAAGAAAGAGAGGAAGGAAAAACAAAGGAAAGGGTAAAGGAAGAAAAGAAGGGAGAGAGGGAGAAATGAAAGAAGGAAAGAAGGGAAGGAGGGAGGGAGGGAGGAAGAAATTAAAGAAGGAAAGAAGGGAGGGAGAGAGAAAGGGAAGAAAGGCAGGAAAGAGTAAAGGAAGAGAGGGAGAAATGAAAGAAGGAAAGAAGGGAGGGAGGAGAGAGAAAGAGAATAAAGAAAAGAAGGAAAAAGAAGGAAAGAGTAAAGGAAGGAAGAGAGGAAGAAATGAAAGAAGGAAAGAAGGGAGGGAGGAGAGAGAAAGAGAATAAAGAAAAGAAGGAAAAAGAAGGAGGAGAAAAGGGGGATGAAGCAAGGAAGAAGAAAAGGAAGAAAGGAAGGTGGAATCACGGAAAGAAGAAAGTAGAAAAAGGGAAGGGAGGGAGGGAGGAAAAGGTAGAAAATAGGGAAGGATGGAAAGATAGAAAGAAAAAGGAAAGAAGGAAGGAAGGTAGGAAACAGAGAGGAAAAGGATTCAGAAAGTGTGACACAGTGTTTTGAACATGGGACTGTGGGTCTGAACCCAGTGAGTGATTTCAGCAAGAAGTCTCACTCTCTCAGCCTCAGAGGAAAAGAGGGAAGGAAGGAAAATTAAAGAGGGGGAAGGAAGAGGGAGGGAAAGAGGGAAGGAAGAAGGGAGGGAGGGAGGGAAAGAAGGAGGAGCAAGAGCGGGGGGGGGGGGAGTGGGAAGGAAGGAGAGAAGGGAGGAAAGAAAAAGAGTCAAGGAAGGAGGGAGAGAAGGAGGGAAGGAGGAAACGGGGAAGAAGGGAGGGAAAAGAGGGAAGGAGGGAGGAAAGGAAGGAAGAGAAGGAAGAACGATAAAAAGGGAAGATAGGAAGGCAAGAAAGGAAGGAGAAAAGGGAGGAAAGGAGGAAGGAAAAAGGGAAGGAAGGAGAGATGGAAGGAAGGAGGAAAAATGGAGGGAGGAATAGAAAAGAGGGAAGGAAGGAGAGAGGGAAAGAGGGAAAGAAGAAGAAAAGGGAGGAAGGGAGGGAAAAGGAAAAGAATAGAGGGAAGGAAGGAGGGAAGGAGAAAGGAAAAAAAGAATGATAGAAGGAAGGGAGAGAGGTAAGAAAGAGAAAAGGAGGAAGACAAAGGGAGGAAAAGAAAGAAATGTAGAAAACAGGGAAGAAAAGAAAGTAAGACAGAGAGGTAGGAAACAAGAGAAGGAAGAGTCGGAAATGCTTCAAAAGCCAACACAACAACAACAACAACAGTCCTCCTCGGCCTCTCCTCCTCCTGCTTGCAACCATTTATAGAAACCAAGAGGATTATCCCTCCAAAGGGGCTTTCGGAGGAGGAGAAGCCGAGGAGGAAGACAAGAACTTTGATCTCGTCACAGCAGAGAATTGCTGGGTTTCTGTTGATACCTGGAACCATTTCTGGCCTGGATCCTGTTGACTGAAAACAAGTTTCCAAGAACAGATCTTTTCTCTATCCCTGCAAGATGTCTGGATTTATATCTGATGTATTATATTACTTCTATTGCAATTCAAAGCCGGGACCTCAAGACTCTTCTGAATTGTCAAATTTGGAAACGTGGAATGGCAGGCAGGAAAAAGAGGGAAAGAAAGAAGGAAAGAAGGAAAAAAAGAGGGACGCCTTTGCCTCTGTCTATGTATTGTCTGTCTTTATTATCAATTGTATAACAGCACTGAATATTTGCACCCTGTAATCCGACTCAGAAAGATAGAGCGGAATATTAATAATAATAATAATAATAATAATAATGTATTTATAATAATTTATAATAATAATAATAATAATAACTGAATATTTGTACCCTGTAATCCGACTCAGAAAGATAGAGTGGAATATTAATAATAATAATAATAATAATGTATTTATAATAATTTATAATAATAATAATAACTGAATATTTGTACCTTGTAATCCAACTCAGAAAGATAGAGCGGAATATTAATAATAATAATTTATTTATAATAATTTAAAATAATAATAATAATAATAATAACTGAATATTTGTACCCTGTAATCTGACTCAGAAAGATAGAGCGGAATATTAATAATAATAATAATTTATTTATAATAATTTATAATATTATAATAATAATAACTGAATATTTGTACCCTGTAATCTGACTCAGAAAGATAGAGCGGAATAATAATAATAATAATAATAATTTGTTTATAATAATTTATAATAATAATAATAACTGAATATTTGTACCTTGTAATCCAACTCAGAAAGATAGAGCGGAATATTAATAATAATAATTTATTTATAATAATTTAAAATAATAATAATAATAATAATAATAATAATAATAACTGAATATTTGTACCCTGTAATCCGACTCAGAAAGATAGAGCGGAATATTAATAATAATAATTATTTCTTTATAATAATTTATAATAATAATAATAATAATAATAATAACTGAATATTTGTACCCTGTAATCTGACTCAGAAAGAAAGAGCGGAATAATAATAATAATAATAATTTGTTTATAATAATTTATAATAATAATAATAATAATAATAACTGAATATTTGTACCCTGTAATCCGACTCAGAAAGATAGAGCGGAATATTAATAATAATAATTTATTTATAATAATTTATAATATATAATAATAATATAATTAATAATATATAATATATAATAATTTATAATAATATATAAATAACTAGCTGTCCCCTGCCACCCACTGCTGTGGCCCAGTCTGTGTATATGTTTTGTGTGTTTATATATGTGTGTATTTGTGTATATGTGTCTATATGTGTGTTTGTGTACATATGTGTGGTTTTGCACATATGTTGTAATGAATTTTTTTGGCTTTTTAAGTCTCTTCCGCTGTGTTTTTCAGTGTGTTTATGAGTGATGGTCACTCGTTGGCCCAAGAGGTCTCTTATCTCCAAATTTGGGGTCAATTCATTCAGTGGTCCACCAAATCAACATCGACACCGAAATGCAACACCGCCTGAGCTCTGCGAGCGCAGCATTTTTCCGAATGAAGCAGAGAGTGTTTGAGGACCGGGACATCAGTAGGGAGACCAAGGGGCTTGTTTATAGAGCAATTCCCCTCCCAAACCCTGCTCTATGCCTGCGAAACGTGGACTGTCTACAGACGTCACATGCAACTCCTGGAACGATTCCATCAGCGCTGCCTCCGGAAAATCCTGCAAATCTCTTGGGAAGACAGGCGGACAAACGTCAGCGTGCTGGAAGGAGCAAAGACCACCAGCATTGAAGCGATGGTCCTCTGCCACCAACTCCGCTGGACCGGCCACGTTGTCCAGATGCCCGACCACCGTCTCCCAAAGCAGCTGCTCTACTCCGAACTCAAGAACGGAAAACGTAGTGTTGGTGAACAGGAAATGAGCTTGAAAGATGGGCTCAAAGCCAACCTTAAGAACTCTGGCATAGACACTGAGAACTGGGAAGCCCTGGCCCTTGAGCGCTCCAGCTGGAGGTCAGCTGTGACCAGCAGTGCTGCAGAATTTGAAGAGGCACAAATGGAGGGCGAAAGGGAGAAGTGTGCCAAGAGAAAGGCGCGTCAAGCCAACCCCGACCGAGACCGCCTTCCACTTGGAAACCGATGCCCTCACTGTGGAAGAAGATGCGGGTCAAGAATACAGCTCCACAGCCACATACGGACCCACAAGAATACTGGAAGACAATCATCCTCGGAAAGCGAGGGATCGCCTAAGTAAGTAAGTAAAGTGTGAGTTATGTTAATACCACAAATGAACAGAACATTATTTATATAGATAATAATAATAATAACTATATAAACAATAATAATAATAACAACTACTACTACTACTTGGGAAGTGTCCGACGTGTGATCCAATGCAACAGCCAGTAGAGTGTCTGCTGTGGACTCATCTTGTTGTGTTTCAAATAATAATAATAACAATAATAATAATAATAATTATTATTATTATTATTATTCTCATGACTATTTAAGGAGAGATTCTATTGGAATTTGGATTTAAGTTGGACTTCCCTTACCTGCTGAATCTGTTCTTGGCTGACGGTTGCCATTCCCAAGCCTTTCCTCCTTGTTTTCTGAGGATTTACTTCTCCTTTCCTTCCTTCCTTCCTTCCTTCCTTTCTTCCTTTCCAGTGAAAGCAATCATGTGATCTTCCTCCTCCTCCTCCTTCTCCGGAAAGCGACAGGGACCTTGATGCAAATTCAATCTGTTGTTTACTTGGCTGGACTTTGAGATCTTCTCTCTTTTTTGGAGGCTGTCCAGTTTCCCTTCATTTCTTTCGTTCCTTTCTTAAAAGCCTGGAAGGGAAAAAGAAAGAAAGGAAAAGGAAGCAAAGCCCGTCTCCGGTCTGTTTCTCTCACAAGCAGCTTTATGTAAGAGGGAAGCTATTGAAAAAGGACAGCCCAAAGCCAAACATCAACCACAATAACAACAAAACAACAACATGAAGCTATAAGAGCAAACGACTCATTTCAGAAGGAGCGAAAGGCAAGGAAAGGGCCTTCTGTGTGTTGGGGATGGTGGGAGTTGTAGTCCAATAGGAAACCCAGTGGGGTAGAAAGGCAAGGAAAGGGACCCTCTATGTGTTGGGGATGGTGGGAGTTGTAGTCCAACAGGCATTCAGAGGTAGAAAGGGAAGAGAAGACCCCTTTATGGTTGGGGATGGTGGGAGTTGTAGTCCAATAGAAAATTGAGAGATAGAAAGGGGAGAGGAGCCAGCAGTGGTTGGGGATGGTGGGAGTTGTAGTCCAACAGTCAATTCAAAGGGGTAGAGAGGGAAGAGAACAACCTTCTATAGTTGAGGATGGTGGGAGTTGTAGTCCAAAAGGAAATTGATAGGGATAGAAAGGCAAGGAAAGAACCCTCTGTGTGTTGGGGATGATGGGAGTTGTTGCTCAATGAGAAATCCAAAGGGATAGAAAGGGAAGAGAAGAACCCTCTATGGTTGGGGATGGTGGGAATTGTAGTCCAATAGGAAACTGAGAGGGATAGAAAGGGGAGAGGATCCAGCAATGGTTGGGAATGGTGTGAGTTGTAGTCCAACAGTCAATTCAAAGGGGTAGAAAGGGAAGACCCCTCTATGGTTGGGGGTGGTGGGAGTTGTAGTCCAAAAGGAAATCGATAGGGATAGAAAGGCAAGGAAAGGACCCTGTGTTGGGGATGATGGGAGTTGTTCAATGGGAAATTCAATGGGATAGAAAGGGAAGAACCCTCTATGGATAGGGATGGTGGGAGTTGTAGTCCAATAGGGAATCCAGAGAGATAGAAAGGTAACTGGATATAACGCAATAATGCAAACTCACCAAAGGCGAGAAATGGACGTCTTTCCGCTGAGCCCCTTCCAAAACTCACATCAAACTTCCCTTGAAAAGGAACTTTGCTTTCCATTTCCGCCTTTCTTACCTGATTTCGGATCGACTTCCCTTTTCCAGTGTGTTTTAAAATAATAATAATTAAAGAGCAACTGTAAGGCCTCCTAAAAGCCCAATATAGATATTTCTAGAAGATTTAAAAATGAATAATATAAATATCTGCGAAATTCTTTTTAACAGTTTTGTGTGCGTGTGCCCCTCTCTGCCTTTTAATCAATCTTTCTCTCTAGATATTATCATTATTATAAATATAATTATATATATATTATAAATATAGTTAGTTATTATAATAATAATATAATAATAATAATAATAATAATAATAAATATAATTACATATGTTATAATAAATATAATTATTATATATCATAATAATAATGATAATAATAATAATAATTAAAAACCCCACAAACATTGAGAAGATGGTGCTTCTTTGTTCATTTTTGGGGGATTTATCTTCTATCAATCTCAACCATTTTCGGGGGAATTTGATAAGGATTAATTTACGGTCCTAATTAATCCTAATTGTATATATCCCTTTCCGACCAATAAATCATATATATTTTTCCAGTGAATACTTATCAGTGTTTGACATCGAAATAACTCTTAGGAAAACCTGGAATCCCATTGTTTTGGCCCAGACACTATGGAATGTTTCGAGTCTCATTTCAGAGAGGAAAACAGGATATTATTATTATTATTATTATACACAGAGCCTTTTTGTTCAAAGAGAAACATCAGGTACCATAATAATAACAATAATAATAATAATAATAATAATAATATACATAGAGCCTTTTTGTTCAAAGAGAAACATCAGGTACCATAATAATAATAATAATAATAATAATAATAATAATATACATAAAGCCTTTTTGTTCAAAGAGAAACGCTGGGTACCATAATAATAATAATAATAATAATAATAATAACAACAACAATATACATAGAGCCTTTTTGTTCAAAGAGAAACGCTGGGTACCATAATAATAATAATAATAATAATAATAATAATAATATACATAAAGCCTTTTTGTTCAAAGAGAAACATCAGGTACCATAATAATAATAATAATAATAATAATAATAATAATAATATACATAAAGCCTTTTTGTTCAAAGAGAAACGTTGGGTACCATAATAATAATAATAGAAATAATAATAATAATAATCATCATCATCACCATCACCATCGCCTGAACTGCTTTGAGTCTCATTTGAGAGAGGAAACCAGCCTGAATTTATGTAAAAAGGATGCTTTGCCTCTGTCTATGTATTGTCTGTCTTTCTTATTAATTGTATAACGGCGCTGAATGTTTGTACCCTGTAATCTGCTCTGAGTCCCTTCAGAAAGATAGAGCGGAATATAAATAAATATTATTTATTATTTGAAACACAACAAGATGAGTCCACAGCAGACAAGATCACTCTGCTGGCTGTTGTATCAGATTATTATTATTATTATTATTATTATTATTATTATTATTATTTTCTCATGACTATTTAGGGAGAGGCTCTATTGGAGTTGTGCATTGTGAAATACCAGAGAGAAACTTGGAATCACATTGTCTGTCTTTCTTGTCAATTGTATAACTGCACCAAATGTATGTAAGAGGGAAGCCTTGCCTCTGTCTATGTACGATCTGTCTTTGTTGTCAATTGTGTAACAGCACTGAATATTTGCCATATATGTATTCTGTAATCCAATCTGAGTCCCCTCAGAGAGATAGTATGGAATATAAATAAAGTATATTATAATTATTATTCTCATGCCTACTTAGGGAGAGGCTCTATTGGAGTTGAGCATTGTGCAATAACATTTAGAGAGAAACCTGGAATCACATTGTTGGATACCTTGTCTCTGTCTATGTATTGTCTGTCTTTGTTATCAATTGTATAACAGTGCTGAATGTTTGTACCCTGTAATCTGCTCTGAGTCCCCTCAGAAAGATAGAGTGGAATATAAATAATAATAATAATAATAATAATAATAATAATAATGTTATTATTATTCTCATGCCTATTTAGGGAGAGGGTCTATTGGAGTTGTGCATTGTTCAATAATAGTTCGAGAGAAACCTGGAATCACACTGTTCCAGGGAAGCCTTGCCTCTGTCTATGTATTGTCTGTCTTTGTAATCAATTGTATATGGAGCCACCGTGGTGCAGTGGGTTAGACCCCTGTGCCGGCAGGACTGAAGACTGACTGGTCGCAGATTCGAATCCGGGGAGAGGTGGATGAGCTCCCTCTATCAGCTCCAGCTCCTCATGCGGGGACATGAGAGAAGCCTCCCACAAGGATGATAAAAACATCAAATCATCCGGGCGTCCCCTGGGCAACGTCCTTGCAGACAGCCAATTCTCTCACACCAGAAGTGACTTGCAGTTTCTCAAGTCGCTCCTGACACGACAAAAAAAAAATCAATTGTATAACGGCACTGAATGTTTGCACACTGTAATCCGCTGTGAGTTCCCTCAGAAAGATAGAGTGGAATATAAATTGTTATTATTACTATTATTAGAAACATAACAAGATTAGTACACAGCAAACAAGATCACTATACTGGTTATTGTATTGGGCCAAATTATTATTATTATTATTATTATTATTATTCTCATGACTATTTAGGGAGAGGATCTATTGGAGTTGTGGCATTATGAAACAACACAATTGAAGGGGAAATGCTGGAGGAAAATGCGGCGTCGGATAAGATGGAATGTCGGATAAGCGAAGGTCGGATAAGTGAGACCTTACCGTAATAAACACCTTAAATATCACTGTTGGATTCGCTTCCCTTTTGTTAAAGGACAGACCCAGCTTTTCCGAGGGATTTCCATGAAGCTTTATTGAAACATTGACCATTACCAGAGCCTGGTTTACATGGGATTGTATTTGTTTCCCGGCCTTTGCTACTGCGCACAAAGAAAGGAATATAAAATGCAAGAAAGTGACATTGGTGAGGGTTTTATTTCTCTCTTTTTTCTCTTTTTTTTTTTTTTTGCAGATTTAAATGCCTCGCTTCGCCCTCCAAAAAGGCACCAGATAACGGAATCTCTGTGGTTTCCTAGATGGGAGGACTAAAATCTGCAATTAGAAACAAAGAGTAGTGCAAATGTCCTATGTGTTTCCCTTGTTTCCAAAGAAAGCAGCCTTTCCGGCCTTTCCTTTAATACTGGAGGATGATTCGGGAGCGAAGGGAGGCAGAGACCCTCAAAAAGACCCAAATCCCTGATTTTTAACACAAAAATCAGAATATTTAATGGCATTATAAGCATAATAAAGCTCTTATCTTTCGTAGTGTTTCCTTACATGACGTATTATTGTCAGAGACGGCTGTGTTTCAAATAGATAGCCCTGAGAGGAACACAAAGGCAATTTTAAATATCAAACCCACGATTCCCATTACGTTTCGGCTTCCCGGTCCCCCCGGAAACACGACCCCAAGGACGTAATTGATAAGAAAGCCTTGGGAATTGATCCTAATCTCATAGCAGGGGGAGACGTAACACAAAAAGGTCCGTATTTCTGCATAATAGAACACAAAAGGAGGTCCGTTTGGCATCCGAGGGAGGAGGAGGTTTCCCTCTGCGTCCGAAAAGGTCAGTGATTGATTGATTGTGCAGCAAAGGGATGGGGGAGAAAGGGAAGGCCCGCCCCTCGCCGTGTGCAATTCTCAAACTCGCTTCCTGTCCGACTTCCTGTCCAAAATGGCCGCCTCGCCCCGTCTGCAACCGAGGCACCCTTCGATCCGGAGGAACACAACCCCAGAACGTTCCAGGCTGTTCCGATTTGCAACAGCAGCCACAACAACAAAGCAAAACGCCCATCCGTTCTCGATGTCCAGTCGTCCGCCACTTCTTCATCCTCCTCCGATTGGAAGGAACTCGTTCACACCTGCTTACGGAAAACTCGCCGTTATTTTTTGGTGGGTCCTTCCATCTGAAAGGAGGCAACTCCCAATCCCAGAAAGTTCCTGGCTCTTCCAAAATGGGAGCTTCTGGGTGAGAAGAAGCAGGGCAATCGGTTTCTCGTAGATATCCGGTCATTTGGAAGGACCGCCAGGATATGACCGCATCCGCTTTCATTCTTCGGAGAGTCCTTCGATCTGAAAGAAGGCAACCTCTCAGTCCGACCTGCTTCTGAAACGTTCCAGACAGTTCCTGGCTCTTCCAAAATGGGAGCTTCTGGGTGAGAAGAAGCAAGACAATCGGTTTCTCGTAGATATCCGGTCATTTGGAAGGACAGCCAGGATATGACCGCATCTGCTTTCATTCTTCGGAGAGTCCTTCGATCTGAAAGAAGGCAACCTCTCAGTCCGACCTGCTTCTGAAACGTTCCAGACAGTTCCTGGCTCTTCCAAAATGGGAGCTTCTGGGTGAGAAGAAGCAAGACAATCGGTTTCTCGTAGATATCCGGACATTTGGAAGGACCGCCAAGATATGACCGCATCCGCTCTCATTCTTCAGAGAGTCCTTCGATCTGAAAGAAGGCAACCTCTCAGTCCGACCTGCTTCCAAAACGTTACAGACAGTTCCTGGCTCTTCCAATTGCTTCCAAAACGTTCCATACAGTTCCTGGCTCTTCCATTTGCAAGATAGAGGAAGAGAAGAAGAAGCATCTCGTAGATATCTGGTTGTTTGGATGGACCGCCAGAATATGACCGCATCTGCTTTCATTCTTTGGAGAGTCTTTCGATCTGAAAGAAGGCAACCTCTCAGTCCGACCTGCTTCCAAAACGTTCCATACAGTTCCTGGCTCTTCCAATTGCTTCCAAAACATTCCATACAGTTCCTGGCTCTTCCGATTGCTTCCGAAATTTTCCAGACAGTTCCTGGCTCTTCCATTTGAAAGATAGGGGAAGAGAAGAAGAAGCTTCTTGTAGATATCTGGTTATTTGGATGGACCGCCAGAATATGATCGCATCTGCTTTCATTCTTTGGAGAGTCCTTCAATCTGAAAAAAGGCAACCTCTCAGTCCGACCTGCTTCCGAAATGTTCCAGACAGTTCCTGGCTCTTCCATTTGCAAGACAGAGGAAGAGAAGAAGCTTCTCGTAGATATCTGGTTATTTGGATGGACCGCCAGAATATGACCGCATCTGCTTTCATTCTTTGGAGGGTCCTTCGATCTAAAAGAAGGCAACCTCTCAGTCCGACCAGCTTCCGAAATGTTCCAGACAGTTCCTGGCTCTTCCATTTGCAAGATAGGGGAATTGAAGAAGAAGCTTCTCGTAGATATCTGGTTGTTTGGATGGACCGCCAGAATATGACCGCATCTGCTTTCATTCTTTGGAGGGTCCTTCGATCTGAAAGAAGGCAACCCTCGATCCAATCTGCTTCTGAGACATTCCACAGTTCCTGGCTCTTCCGATTGCTTCCGAAACGTTCTGGACAGTTCCTAGCTCCTCCATTTGCAAGATAGGGGAAGAGAAGAAGCAGCTACTCATATCTGGTTGTTTGGAAGGACCACCAGAATATGACCGCATCCATTTTCATTCTTTGGCAGGTCCTTCAATCTGAAGGCCACCTTCGATCCGACCTGCTTCCGAGACATTCCACAGTTCCTGTCTCTTCCGATTGCTTCCGAAACGTTCCGGACAGTTCTTGGCTCTTTCATCTGCAAGACAGGGGAAGGGAAGAAGGAGCTTCTTGTAAATGTCTGGTCGTTTGGAAGGACCACCAGAATATGACAGCATCCACTTTCATTCTTTGGCAGGTCATTCGTTCTGAAGGAAGGCAACTCCTCGAATCCACCTGCTTCCGAAACATTCCTGGCCATTCCAAATACAAAGGGGGAGCTTTTGGGTGAGAAGAAGCAGAACGACGGTTTCTCGTAGATATCAGGTCATGTGGAAGGACCGCCAGGATATGGGCGCATTGGCTTTCATTCTTTGGCGGGTCCTTCTATCTGAAGGAAGGTAACACCTTGATCCGCCCTGCTTCTGAAACATTCCTGGCAGTTCCACGTTATTCCAATTACAAAATGGGAGCTTCTGGATGAGAAGAAGCAGAACAACCATTTCTTCTCCTTTCTGGTTGTTCTTCAATCCGAGGGGACACAATACTCGATCCCATTTGCTTCCGAAACATTCGCGGGAGAGCGATTCCAGGGGGGAAAGGGAGAAACAGGAAGTTACCCCCAGCGCTCCGCTTCACTCCTCATCCTGCTCCGGGTTCGTCCCTTGATCCTTCCGTCCGTCCGGGGTCCTTGTCGTTGTCCCCCCTTCGGCCTCAGGCCTGCTCTTTGTCGGCCCTCCAGAGCCGCTCCTTGACTTCCAATGGGAGGGTGTTGAAGAGGTCCTCCTCCACCACCAGGCCGCTGCGCTTGAGGAGGGGGCAGTCGCCCAGCTCCACGGGGAGCCCCTCCAGGCGGTTGCCCCGCAGCTCAATCTGTGAGAGGCTGGCCAGCTCCCCCACGCGGGAGGGCAAGCACTGCAGCACGTTGTTGCCCAGGTGCAGCGTCCGCAGCTTGCGGCACTGGAAGAGCTCCGCTGGCAGGGTCTCGATCTGCAGGGAGAGGGGGAGACCGAGGCAGAGAGGGGTCAGGCACACACATCACACTGAAACACACAGGGAAGTCCTCCCTGATGTAATATTAGTAGTCATAACAGTAACAATCATGCAAACATTCAGCTACTCTTAGCAGCAGTACCAAGAATAATAATAAAAGCAATAAAAATATAAATAATAATGTTGTACACTCAGCTACTCTTAGCAGCAGCACCAAGAATAATAATAAAAGCAATAAAAATATAAATGATAATGTTGTACACTCAGCTACTCTTAGCAGCAGCAAAAGGAATAAGAAGAAGAAGAACAAGCTTGGGCAAACACTCAGCTAATCTGAGCAGCAGCATCAATAGCAGTAGTAATAGTAATGTTCAAACAGCCAGCTACTCTTAGCATCATAATAATAATAATAGGAAGAAGAAGGTTGTAGTAGTAATAACAATAATACTGGCTTTGGACTGCAACATAATAATAACAGCAATTATAACAACAACATGCAATTGCAACGCCTGCCCAGTGTCTTTGGACTGTAACATAACAACAACAACAACAACCTGCAATTGCAAGGCCTTTACAATGTCTTTGGACTGCAATAATAATGATAATAATAATGATATGCAACCACAAGTACTTTCCAGTTGCCTTTGGACTGCAACATAGTAATAATAATAATAATAATAATAATAATAATAATATGCAACTGCAAGGCCATCTCAGTGTCTTTGGACTGCAATAATAATAATAATAATAATAATAATAATAGTAATAATAATATGCAACTGCAAGGCCATCCCAGTGTCTCTGGACTGCAACATAATAATGATAATAATAATAATGATAATAATAATAATAGTAATAATAATAATATGCAATTGCAAGGACTTCCCCGTGTCTTTGGACTGCAGTTATAATGATAATAATAATGATATGCAACCACAAGGCCTTCCCAGTTGCCTTTGGACTGGAACATAATAATAATAATAATAATAATAATAATAATATGCAATTGCAAGGCCTTCCCAGTGTCTTTGGACTGCAACATAATAATAATAATAATAATAATAATAATAATAATAATAATAATAACAACAATAGGAATATGCAATCGCAAGGCTTTCCCAGTGTCTTTGGACTGCAATAATAATAATAATAGTAATAATAATAACAACAATAGTAATAATAATATGCAACTGCAAGGTCTTCCCAGTGTCTTTGGACTGCAGTTATAATGATAATAATAATGATATGCAATAGCAAGGCCCTCCCAGTTGCCTTTGGACTGCACATAATAATAATAATAATAATAATAATAATAATAATAATAACAACAACAACAGCATGCAATTGCAAGGCCTTCCCAGTGTCTTTGGCTTGCAATAATAATAATATACAACTGCAAGGCCATCCCAGTGTCTTTGGACTGCAACAGAATAATAATAATAATAATAATAATAATAATATGCAATTGCAACGTTTCCCAGTGTCTTTGGACTGCAATAATAATAATAGTAATAACAACATGCAACGGAAGGCCTTCCCATTGTCTTTGGACTGCAACATAATAATAGTAACAACAACAACAACAACCTCTAGCAGCCTTCTCTGTACTGGCTCCTGGGAGGTGCCTTTGCAAATGCCCAAACTCCCAGTGTCCCTGCTGGCCAGTGGATTCTGGGAATCGCAGCCTCCTGGTTTGCCAAGGAGACGCATTGCGGGTTGTGGCCAAGCTCTGAAGTAATCTTCCTTTTCTCTCCTTTCTTTGGCAGGACAACAAGCCTTTTCACTCAAGGGTTCTCCTTTTAATTAGAAAGGGGTCACAGGGACCCAATGTCCCCAGGAAACAGGAAACGCCCGGGCTTGCTTCACCCTGGCCAGTCCCTCCCAGCTGCATATCCTGGTTGTTTTTAGTTATTTTCATGGTATGTTGAATGCTATTTTAATATTTCTACATACTTGGTTTTTAAAATGCATTTTTTAAAATGCCAAGAGTTGCTTTGAGTTTTAGTCAAGAGAAAAAAAAAACCAGGATATGAAGAAAATTTGAGAACACTGGCTTGTGTTAACCTGGGGAGGAGAAAGTATAATGTAATCATCATCATTATATTGTTGTTGCTATAGGAGCAAAAACTCAGCTACCCTTGCTTTGCAGCAATAATAATAATAATTATAATTATAACAATAATGAGCAAACTGCTACCCTTGCTTAGCAGCAGCTGAAAATAATAATAAGGAACTGAAATATGAATGAAATACTAATTATAATGATAATGAATAATAAAATAACAAACATCAATGAACTAATACTAAAAATAATGTGATTATTCTAATAATAATAATGAATTAATAAAATTATAAATATTAATGAAACACTAATGAGAATACTGATGAAATAATAATAATGAAATAATTCTTATTATAATAAAATAAAATAATAAATATTAATGAATACTAATAATAATGAGAATAATACCAATGAAATAATACTAATAACTTAATAATAAAATAATAAATACTAATGAAATAATAATGAGAGTAATACTAATGAAAGAATACTACTACTAATGAAATAATAATTATAATGAAATTAAGTAATAAATATTAACGATAGACTAATGATGAGCAATATACTAATGAAATAATACTAATACTAATAAAGAAATAATAAAATAATAAATAATAATGAAATAATAACAATACTAATGAAATAATGCTACTATAATAATGCTACTGAAATAATATTAATACTAATAATGAAATAATAAAATAATAAATACTAATGAAATAATAACTATAATGAAATAAAAAATAAATATGAATGAAACGCTAACAATAATGAGAAAAATACTAATGAAATAAAAGTAATAATTATAATAATGAAGTAATAAAATAATAAATACTAATGAAATAATAATAATAGTAATGAAATAATACTACTATAATAATAGTAATGAAATAATACTACTAATAATGAAATAATAAAATAATAAATACGAATGAAATAATAACTATAATGAAATAAAAAATATGAATGAAATACTAACAATAATGAGAGTAATACTAATGAAATAAAACTAATAATTATAATAATGAAGTAATAAAATAATAAATACTAATGAAATAATAATGAGGATAATACTAATGAAATAATACTAATCATAATAGTAATAATGAAATAATAATAATAATAATAATAATGAAATAATAATAATAATAATAATATAATAATAATAATAATAATATTCTTAGCCCTTGGAAAGAGTCCAATATTCAGAAACGAATCCCAGACACTTAGACATAATGTGCATGTGTGTTGTGCTGTTATGTACATTTAACAAATAATAATAATAATAATATAAACGGTAACAATGAAGATGATAGTGATGTGATTTCAGGGCCTGGAGAGTGCCTTTTTTGTCCTCCCACTCCCAGAAACCTCAAGCCTTTACAAGGATGACGAAGGATATTTGACACAGAGATCACTATTATTATCAACATCATCATCATCATTGCAATGTAATTTCAGAGCTCGAAAAGTGCTGAAACCCGGAAACCCGAAGCCTTTCCCAGGCTCTGGGCCTTTTTCCAAAGGGATCCCGATCCCACACCGCATTTCGCAATACGGGGAAAATGCACCAACCCACACCTTGAGGAACTCCTTCAAATTAGGCAAATGTCAAGTAAGGGCTGCTCGCATTTCTCCCCGCCTGTGCCTCGGGGAAGGAGGAATTGCAAAATCGCCTCTGTCCTCACAAGGAAGTGGATTTGCAGGGAGAGAGGAAGATATCCCTCGATCTAGGCATTATATTCCTATGGATGCCGCCTAGAATCGCATTGGCCTTTTTGTTGCTGCCGCATCACACTCTTGGCTCATGTTCATCTAAGACTCCTAGACCCCTTTCATTTGAACTCAATAATAATAATAATAATAATAATAATACAACAGCAGGTGAGGTCTAACCAAAGCTGGATAGAGTAGGACTACAACTTACCTCCATCTAGACACCAAACTCCTATTGAGGAAACCCATTGGGTTATTATTTATTATTATATTTGTTTATATCCCTCTTTTGCTTTCTTAAAAGAGATGCAAAGTGGTTGAACTCAATGTACTATTATTATTATTATTGTTATTGTTATGTAGTAGTAGTAGTAGTAGTAGTAGTAGTAGTAGAAAGCCAGGGGATGACCTCCAACCCAACTAACTTATGAATGTCCTTCACTCTAGTTTTCCCTTAAAATATATTATTATTATTATTATTATTATTATTGTTATTATTACTATTGCTATTAATTCAGGAGATGACCTCAATCCAAGTGACTTATGGACGTCCATCATCCTAGTTTTCCTTTTAATATTGGTTATTATTGTTATTATTTTTAAGCCAGGAGATGACCTCCAACCCAATTGACTTACGGATGTCCTTCACCCTAGTTTTTCCTTAAAATTTATTATTATTATTGCCATTAATTCAGGAGATGACCTCAGCCCAAGTGACTTATGGATGTCCATCATCCTAGTTTTCCTTTTAATATTGGTTATTATTGTTATTATTATTAAGCCAGGAGAGGACCTCCAACCCAATTGACTGATGGATGTCCTTCACCCTAGTTTTCCCTTAAAATTTATTATTGTTATTGCTATTAATTCAGGAGATGACCTCAACCCAAGTGACTTATGGATGTCCATCATCCTAGCTTTCCTTTTAATATTTGTTGTTATTGTTATTAAGCCAGGAGATGACCTCCAACCCAAGTGACTTACGCATGTCCTCCATCCTAGTTTTCCTTAAAAATTATTACTATTATTAGTTGTAGGAGTAAGCAAGGAGATGACTTCCAACCCAAGTGACTTCTGGATGTCCTCCATCCTAGTTTTTCCTTAAAATGTATCATTATTATTATTAAGCCAGGAGATGACCTCCAACTCAAGAGACTTTAGATGTCCATCATCCCAGTTTTCCTTAAAATTTAACATCATCATCCTGCCAAGAGATTACCTCCAACCCATGTAACTTCTGCATGTCCTCAATTCTAATTTGTCCTTAACATTTGTTGTTGTTGTTGTTGTTGTTGTTGTTAAGCCAGGAGATGACCTCCAACCCAAGTGAGTCTAGATGTCCATCATCCCAGTTTTTCCTTGAAATTTACTATCATAATCATGCCAAGGGATGACCTCCACCCCAAGTGACTCCTGGACGGGTGCCCCTCGCCCCGTTGTTACTCCTTACCCGGTTTGCCGTCACGGCCAGGTTCTGCAGGTTCTGGAGCATCCCAATGTCAGCCGGGATGGCGGTCAGGAGGTTGTGGCTGAGGTCCAGGTAGCGCAGCTTGCGGCAGTAGAAGAGCTGGGTGGGGATTTTCTCGATCTTGTTGCGGTTCAGGTAGAGGCGCTCCAGGTTGGTGAGGTTGCCGATCTGCATGGGGATGTAGGCAATGTGGTTGTACCAGAGCTTGAGGCAGGTGAGGCGGTGGAGGTGCTGGAAGCTGATGATCTCCTCAATGGTCTTGAGGTTGTTGTCCTTGAGGTCGATCTCCTGCAGGTTGTGGAGGCTGAAGATGGAGTGCGGGATGCGCTCCAGGTCACAGCGGATGAGCTCCAGCTCTGTCAGGTTGGCCATCTTCTTCAGGCTGTTGAGCACGATCAGCTTGGTACCCTCGTTGTTGATGGAGAGCTTCTGGAGGTGGACCCCGACGTCCGTAACCACCTGGGGCAGCTTGGTCAGGTTGCTCTTTAGCCGCAGGACCTTGAGTCGCTTCAACTCCCGCAAGCCGTCAATGACGATGTAGCGATTGTTTTCAGCGCTCAGGTTCCCTGTCAGGTGGAGCTCCTCCAGCGTCTTCAGGCTGTAGATCCACAGAGGGATCTCCTTGATGTCAGTGAACTTGATGTGCAGGGACTTGAGGTTCTCCCGCAGGAAGGCCAAGGCCGGAGCCTCAATCTTGGCCGCTGTGTGGTACAGCCACAACTCTTTGAGGCTGGTCAGCTGGGCGATGCTTGGCGGGATGGTGACATCTGGGATGAGCTCCAGCTTCAAGACCTCCAGCTCGATGAGGTCGAAGACGGTGTCTGGGATGCCGCTGAGCATGAAGAGGTGCAGCTCCAGCTTGTCCTGGGAGTTCTTGGTGATCCTCTGCCGCAGCTTCTCCAGCGTCCACTCGTTGTTGAGGTTCAGCTGCCGGAGTTTGTTCTCACTCACTTCGGAGAGGAAGACGGCGAAGCGCTTGGAGTACAGAGGGTCATACTGATCGATGAGGTGGAGCATGAAGGCAAAGTCATTCTTGACATCAGGGATGTCACTATAGCTGCTCTCTTCTCGGATGGACTCAAAGGAGTACTTCTTGAGTGACCGCCGGAGCATCCACCAGAGAGTATACATGCAGATCAGGCCATAGAAGATCACCAAGCTGATGTAGAAGGAGGCAAGGATCTTGAAAAGGGTAGCCAAAGGGTGAGCACAGCGGTACATGCGGTAGCCGGTCAAGCTCTCGATGTCCACCTTGCAGTCAATGTCGAAAGTGATGTTGTTTACATAGTAGACAGTGTAGCAAATGATGAGGATGAACTTGATCACCTTGATGATGGTTTGCCGCATGTAGAGGCGGTAGACGATGTCTCCTTCCTCCACGTGCGTCCGGAACTTCTTGACCTTCTCGAAGAGGGCCTTGGCCTGCTCCCCTTCCTTCTTGTCCAGGACGCCGTTCTCCGTCCGGTCAACGATGCCCTGCTCGATCCGGGACTTGGTCCGTTGCAACATGGGTGCCGTGGCCTCCACGTCTTCGCTGACGGTGGAGGCCTTCTTGTCCATGGAGCCGTTCATCTTCCCAAAGGCCGGCTTGGGGTCGCTCTCCTCCACCACCGTCTCCGACAGAGCCCTCGTCGTCCAAGGAGAGTCAAAGCACTTCAACAGGATGGAGACAAAGTGCTCCAGTTTGGAGCTGGTCCGGGGGAATTTGAACCAGAAGTTGCTGCAGGCCAAGAAGATCAAGGTATGGAGCAGCACAAGGTAAGGGAAGTACTTGGCAAACCAGTGGAGGCGGTTCTCGTAGCAGACCGCGTCCACGTAATTGTACTGGTGCCGGTCCAGATCGTACTTGATCCCCATCGGCCCGGAGTCAGCCGAGACGGCAAGGGAGGAGTTAGAGTATCCCAGGTCCGGCTTGGCGGGCACCCAGTCGCGGGAGGAGTCGTTGCAGGCGTCTTTGGTGACCCATTTGCAGGGCAGGCAGATCATTTTGTCCTGAGTGACCTGCAGCGTCCCACCGAAGACGGCGATCATCAGCATCACGATGGAGATGTAGTCCGTGAAGACGTCCCACCAGGGCTTCAGGATGCGGTAGGCCGGCTGGGTGTCGGCGAAGTAGCGCAACTCGGTGACCGGAATCATGGCTCCCCTGGGGTCCAAAAAAGAGGAGAGACGTCAGAGGAAAACCTATCTCAAGGTTAGGGTGTATTTGCCAAGATGGCACCCACATCCGGAGAGAACTGTGAACCCCACCAAGGATGGATCTGGACCAAGCTTGGCACACAGGACCATCATGGCCAACTTTAACTACACTTTCCATTTGGGGAGAAATGAGCTGGGACATTGGGAGTTATAGTTCACACATATTCAAAGAGCACTGTGAACTCCACTGAGGATGCATCTGAACCACACTTGACACACAGGCCCATCATGACCAACTTTACCTACACTTTCCATTTGAGAAGAATTGACCCAGGAAGTTAGGGTTTGAGGGGAACTAAGCTAGGACATTGGGAGTTGTAATTCACACATAATCAAAGAGCACTCTGAACTCCACTAAGGATGGATCTGGATCACACTTGGCACACAGGCCCATCATGCCCAACTTTAACTACACTTTCCATTTGGGGAGAACTGAGCTGGGACATTGGGAGTTATAGTTCACACATAATCAAAGAGCACTCTGAACACTGAGGATGGATCTGGATCACACTTGGCACACAGGCCCATCATGCCCAACTTTAACTACACTTTCCATTTGGGGAGAATTGAGCTTGGACATTGGGAGTTATAGTTTGCACATAATCAAAGAGCACTCTGAATTCCACCGAGGATAGATTTGAACCACACTTGACACACAGGCCCATCATGCCCAACTTTAACTATTGTTTCCATTTGAGAAGAATTGACCCAGGAAGTTAGGGTTTTAGGGGAACTGAGCTTGGACATTGGGAGTTGTAGTTCACACATAATCAAAGAGCACTCTGAACTCCACTGAGGATGGATCTGAACCACACTTGACACACAGGCCCATCATGGCCAACTTTAACTAAACTTTCCATTTGAGAAGAATTGAGCTTGTACATTGGGAGTTGTCGTTCACACATAATCAAAGAGCACTCTGAACTCCACTGAGGATGGATCTGAACCACAGTTGACACACAAACACATCATGACCAACTTTAACTACTGCTTCAGTTTGGAGAGAATTGACCCAGGATGTTAGGGTTTGAGGGGAACTGAGCTTGGACAGTGGAAGTTGTAGTTCACACATAATCAAAGAGCACTGTGAACCCCACCAAGGATGGATTTGGACCAAGCTTGGTACACAGACCCATCATGGCCAACTTTAACTACTGCTTCCATTTAGGGAGAATTGACCCAAGATGTTAGGGTTTAAGGGGAACTGAGCTTAGACATTGGGAGTTGTAGTTCACACATAATCAAAGAGCACTGTGAACCCCACTGAGGATGGATCTGCACTGCACTTGGCACACAAACCCATCATGACCAACTTTAACTACTGCTTCAGTTTGGAGAGAATTAACCTAGGACGATGGGAGTTATAATTTACCCGCATGCAGAAGAGCACTGTGAACCCCACTGAGGATGGATTTGGACCAAACTTGGCACACAAACCCATCATGACCAACTTTAACTATTGCTTCAGTTTTGGGAGAATTGACCCAGGCCCACCCAACATCCTTTCGCATTTTCTGATGGGTCCGTTCATAAAATCCAAACGCAAAGAGTGGTTATTCATAATATATAACATTGCCAATTAGCTAACCTGGGCACCAAACCTAGTTACAAACACCTTTAAGGCTACAACCATGAGGAAACCATGTTGGGAATGTTGGCCGATCGACGAGAAAGAAAACGTGGAAGGTGAATGTATATTATTGTGGTTTTAAATTGCTCATTTTATGATGTTTTACACTTACACAGACTGGGCCGCAGTAATGTGTGGCAGGGGATGGCTAGTATTATATAATTATGTATGTGTATATGGATTGTTGTCTGTATATGGATTGTTGTTTACATGATTTTAATATGCTGTAAGCTGCTTGGGTCCCGTGTGGGAGAAAAGCGGGATATAAATAAAGATTTATTATTATTATTATTATTATTATTATTATTATTATTATTATTATTATTTGGAACATGACAAGATGAGTCCACAGCAGACACTCTGCTGGCTATTTATATTATTATTATTATTATTATTATTTGAAACACGACAAGATGAGTCCACAGCAGACACTCTGCTGGCTGTTTATATTATTATTATTATTATTATTATTATTATTATATAATGGCAGCAAGAATCATCTCTGTGCAGAGATGGAAGCAACACATGAGAACCGAGAAGAATGGCTGACGAAGATCTGTGAATTATCCAAGATGGAGAGACTTGGAGAAACCTATGAGGAACTTCACCTTGAACTCCCTGTGTAGTTGTGTGCTGGTAGATCAATATGCGCATGTTAATGGAGGTATTTGTTAAGAGTGTTTGCTTTTGATTTAGTTTTGGAGCAGCAGGTTTCTCCGCCAATTCTTCCTTATCATCTCAATGGGCTCCCTTTTGTTCGACATTCCGATAAAGAACACAATTGGCTCACTGTGTGGAAAGCCCATTCCCTGCAGGTTATTTCCTTCACTGGCTCAAATCACACAATATTCGGCATTATCTCCACAAACAGGGAATAAGATGCTTTTAAAATACTGGAGAATGCCTTCTGACATCTGGCACACATTGCTGCCTCTCCTTCATTTGCTATCAAAAGGGAAAACCTAACCAAGTAGGTTCAAATAAATTACAGATAGATAAACATAACTAGTAGACTTTCACGCTGGTAGGGATGAAAACGCCCCAAAAAATACAGAATTCTGCCATTTTTGAAAACACTGGTCTGACTTTCTGGCAGTCAAATGAAAAAAGACTGGAAGATAAAAGAAGACTGGAAGAAAAAGAGGAAATGGGAAAAGAGCATTTTGGGTCTCAACCAAAGTGGGGCACAACTAAATATTATATAAACAAAAATGTAATGTTCGTTTGTGGGATTAACAGAACTCAAAACCCACTGGGCAAATTGACACCAAATTTGGACACAAGACACCTCTCAGGTCAACGAGTGACCATCACTCATCAAAACACCGGAAAACACAGCAGAGGGGACTTAAAAAGCCAAAAAACAAATATTCGTTTAATATTCGTTTAATATTCGTTTAATGTTTGTTTGTGGGATTAACAAAACTCAAAAACCACTGGAAAAATTGCCACCAAATTTGGACACAAGACACCTCTCAGGCCAACGAGTGACCATAACTCATCAAAACACCGGAAAACACAACAGAAGGGACTTAAAAAGCCAAAAAACAAAAATTACATTACAACGCATGTACAAAACTACACACATATATAAGCAAACACACATATACACAAATATACCTGTCTGAATGTATTCTCCCCTATGAACCATCAAGAGTGTTAAGATCATCTGGAGAGGTCCTGCTCTTGGTCCCGCCATCTTCGCAGGTGCGTCTGGTGGGGATGAGAGATGGGGCCTTTTCTGTGGTGGCCCCTCGGCTATGGAATCCCCTCCCAAATTAAATTAGATCTGCCCCCTCCCTCCTGACCTTTAGGAAACTAGTGAAAACCTGGCTGTGCAACAAAGCTTTTGCGGAATGATGTCTGAGACCGTCAATCGACTAATGGTACTGATCACAATATATGGACTGGACACATGGACTGAAGTGGACACGATTTTATCCTGGCAAACGGCTTTTATGTAATTTTATGTAATTTATGTAATGTAATTGGTAACTTAATGTTGTGTATTATGTTTTAGATTTTCAGTGTTAGCACTGAATCTTTGTTGTTAGCCAGTCTGAGTCCCTCTGTAGAGGTAGAGAAGATCGCGATATAATTTTTTTTAAAATAAATATATATACACACACACAAAACACATATACACAGACTTTGCCACAGCAACATGTGGCAGGGGATGGCTAGTATTATATAAACAAAAATGTAATTTTCGTTTGTGGGATTAGCAAAACTCAAAAACCACTGGATGAACTGCCACCACGTTTGGACACAAGACACCTCTCAGGCCAATGAGTGGCCATCACTCATAAAAACACAGAAAAACACAGCAGAAGGGACTTAAAAAGCCAAAAAACAAATCTTACATTACAATGCATGTGCAAAACCACACATATATACGCAAACACACATATACACAAATATACACACACAAAACACATATACACAAACTGGGCCACAGCAACGTGTGGCAGGGGACGGCTAGTATTATATAAACGAAAATGCAATGTTCATTTGTGGGATTAACATAACTCAAAAACCACTGAGTGAATTGCCACCAAATTTGGACACAATCCACTGATTAGGCCAACGAATGAGCATCACTCATAAAAACACGGAAAAGCACAGCAGAAGGGACTTAAAAAGCCAAAAAACAAAAATTACATCACAACGCATGTGCAAAACCACATATATACGCAAACACACATATACACAAATATATACACACATATACACACACAAAACACACATACACAGACTGGGCCACAGCAACGTGTGGCAGAGGACGGCTAGTATTATATTAACAAAAATGTAATGTTCATTTGTGGGATTAACATAACTCAAAAACCACTGGACGAATTGTCACCAAATTTGTACACAATACACCGATCAGGCCAACGAGTAACCATCACTCATAAAAACATGGAAAAACACAGCAGAAGAGACCTAATTACATTACAACACATGTGCAAAACCACACATATATACGCAAATACACACACAAAACACAGATACACAGACTGGGCCACAGCAACGTGTGGCAGGGGATGGCTAGTATTATATAATTATAATTATTTTGTTTGGAAGGTTTACGCTCACCTCCTCCGTGCTGATTCTCGCAGACATCCAGCATTCTAGAACGCGGCCAGATTGTGAAATCCAGCCATTGTGACCTTCAAGCCAATACTTTCCCTCAGATCGCAAGAAAGTCAGCAAAAGGGAGAAGAAAACGATTTGGCAAGACACCTCGCGAGCGCCCAACAGCTCCTTGGAAACCAATTAGGCATTCCCAGACCAAAGCAATTAGCAATGGCTCATGAGTATTCCCTAGGAATACATTTATTCATACATGGCAACCATTGAAAGATGGCTAAGGCAATGGAAAGTAAGGGTAAACCTAAAATGGAACAATACGTTGCAACTCTTCAAGAACAATGAAGAATCTACGGGAAGCTCTCTTCTGATGGAGTCCTCACATTTGAGGACATTCTGCTCATTGTTTTATATTCAAGTCACATCTGTAATGCGATGCAAGAGCATTCCTTCTCTATTCTCTACTCTCTTCAATGCCTTTCCCTCCAGGCTGCGACCAAACCCTTTCCCTGACTTTCTAGAACCCAACAGCTCCTTGGAAACCAATTAGGCATTCCCAGACTGAAGCAATTAGCAAAGTTCCCTAGAAAAACATTCACTCCCTACATGGCAATCATTGAAAGATGGCCAAGGCAATGGAAGGCAAGGGTAAACCATCTTTATAAACACAGAACCACAAGTTGCAACTTTTCAAGAACAAGGAGGAATCTACAGGAAGCTCTCTTCTGATGGAGTCCTCATATGTTATAGTCTAAGGATATTCTGTCTATTGAATTGTTTTATATTCAAGTCACATCTGTAATGCAATGATGGCAAGCTATTTAACCTCAGCAGACTGAAAGCCAAAACAAAGGTCACAACATCTGTTATAGAACTCCAATATGCCAATGATAATGTACTCTGTGCACATTCAGAAGACCAAGCCACTCTAAACACCTTCGCAGAAGCATACAAGAAGCTCAGCCTGTCATTGAACATCGAGAGAACCAAAGTGCTCTTCCAGCAGTCACCAGACAATCCATACAAAACCGAGGTCACAACAACATCTGTTATAGAATTCCTATATGCTGATGATAACATAGTCTGTGCACATTCAGAAGACGACCTACAAGCCACTCTAAACACCGTCACAGAAGCATACGAGAAGCTTGGCCTGTTATTAAACATTGAAAAAACCAAAGTGCTCTTCCAGCAGTCACCAGCCAATTCCTCTACAAAACAACATCTGTTATAGAATTCCAATATGCTGATAATAACATAGTCTGTACAAGTTCAGAAGAAGACCTACAAGCCACTCTAAACACCTTCGCAGAAGCATACGAGAAGCTCAGCCTGTCATTGAATATCGAGAGAACCAAAGTGCTCTTCCAGCAGTCACCAGCCAATCCCTCAACAAAACCGAGGTCACAACAACATCTGTTATAGAATTCCAGTATGCTGATGATAACATAGTCTGTGCACATTCAGAAGACCTACTAGCCACTCTAAACACCGTCACAGAAGCATACGAGAAGTTTGGCCTGTAATTAAACATTGAGAAAACCAAAGTGCTCTTCCAGCAGTCACCAGCCAATCCCTCTCCAATGCCAGAAATACAGCTTAATGGTGTCACATTAGAAAATGTTGACAATTTCTGCTACCTTGGCAGCCACCTCTCCACAAAAGTCAACATTAACATTGAAATACAACACCATCTGAGCTCTGCGAGTGCAGCATTCTTCTGAATGAAGCACAGAGTGTTTGAGGACCAGGGCATCCGCAGGGAGACCAAGGGGCTTGTTTATAAATCTATTGTCCTCCTAACTCTGCTATATGCCTGCAAGATGTGGATTGTCTACAGATGTCATATGCAACTCTTGGAACAATTCCATCAGCATTGCCACCAAAAAATCCTGCAAATCACTTGGGAAGCCAGGCGAACAAGTGTCAGTGTGCTGGAAGAAGCAAAGATCACCAACACTGAAGCAATGCTACATGGGGCTGCCATTGAAGACTGCTCGGAAGTGTTAAATAGTCCAACGAGAGGCAGCCAGGTTAATAACTGGGGCGGCATACAGGGAACACACAATTCCCATGTTACGCCAGTTCCACTGGCTGCCAGTTTGCTACCGGGCACAATTCAAAGTGCTGGCTTTGGCCTATAAAGCCCTAAATGGCCTCGACCCTATTTACCTGTCTGAACGCATCTCCCCCTATGAACCATCACAGAATTAAGAACTTCTGGGAAGGCCCTGCTCTCGATCCCACCACCATCACAGGCGCATTTGGCAGGGGCGAGAGACAGGGCCTTCTCAGTAATTGCCCCTCGGCTATGGAACTCAAAGCCAACCTTAAAAACTCTGGCATAGACACTGAGAACTGGGAAGCCCTGGCCCTTGAGTGCTCCAGCTGGAGGTCAGCTGTGACCATCAGTGCTGCAGACTTTGAAGAGCCAACCCCGACCGGGACTGCCTTCCACCTGGAATCTGATGCCCTCACTGCGTGAGAACATGCAGATCAAGAATAGGGCTCCACAGTCACCTACGGACCCACCGTCAGGACACTGATCCTGGAGGACTACCCTACTCGGACAATGAGGGATAGCCTAAGTAAGATGCAAGAGCATCCCTCCTCCGTTCTGTATGCTCTTCAATTTTTTTCCCTTCGGCCTCCGACCAAAACTTTCTCCGACTTTCTCTGCTTTGTATATTTGAAAATACAGAGGTCACCCAAGAGCCAAAGCAAAAGGGGAAGCTACTTGTGGAGCTCCTCTTTTGAGGGACTTCATCTTCCATCCTTTTCCTGGTCCCAGGGTTTTGGAAATGGAGCTGTGCATGAGATTCAATGGTATATGAGATTCGAGGAAATACGGTATATTACCAAGTCCGTCATCACCAGAGGAAGAGGACCGATTCGCCGCTATCTCCACTTCATCCTTCTGTGATGCAGCTCAAGAAGGTTTCGATGTGCCGGATCCCGCGCTGCTCTTTCCCCAAGCGCCATGGGAGCAGCACCTGAAAATAAACACATATCAAATGTGTGGTGGAATGAGAATCATGCGTAGTCCACATTTGTTTTGCTAGAGAAAAGATATGCCACACACAAGGATATATACAGTCATGTGAACAGTTGCATTGACTAACACAACATCCTTTGAGAGAGATTCAAATACTCCTTAAGTATCCATTTGGAAGATCTTCTTCCAAGCAGCCCAGAAGCAAAAACTGTCTTGGTAAGCTAAAAACTAAATATGTAACTGTTGCCAAAATTCCCAGGCTCAGCTAGGCTCTCAATAATAGCCCAACCAATCAGTTTCGTGCTTTGCATTTTGAGTTAACACACTCACCAACTGATTTTTACATGCCCTAAGGTCTGAATTGACCATCGGTTTCCTAAATGCTCAACTAACAAACAATACTCCAGTCCTTTGAATGTTTTTAGTGCAAATATTGACACCGACTTGTTCTTAAAAGGCACGTCCTTCAAGACGCAGACAACAATGATGCCTCTCTGAAGACAACAACAATGCCTCTGTATCATCCGTAAACAAACAAAGCAAGCTTTTAAAAAAAGGAAAAATCAATCCAGTCATTGATTCCCGGAAGGCCGTAAAAGGCGGCCAAGTTGTTCTTGAGCTTCTGGAACATATTGATAAATATGTTCCAGAAGGGAGTCCGAACAATCCCATCTCTCCATACAAACAAACCTGGGGTTCTCCATTGAGCACAAATACCTCTCATAATACTATGTAACAACATTTAAAATATTTTCTGTTCCTGGTTTGCAAGTGATATTTCCTGTTTCATTGTGCGATCCTTACTTTGAAAGTTGTTGTTTTACTCCCAAAACTCCAGATAAAAAAGCTAATAATAACGATAATAATAGTAATAATATGCAAAATTCAATTCGTTTCTATTTGAGAAACAAATCTAAGTGCCAATGCTTTCTTCCTACACACTATATATATATATATACACACACACACACATACACAATATATATCTATATCTATATATCTATCTAATCTATCTATCTATCGATACACACATAATATATAGGTATTATGTTACGTGGGATTAACATAACTCAAAAACCACTGAACGAATTGTCACCAAATTTGGACACAATACACCCAACAGTCCCAACAAATGTTCATCACCCCTAAAGCCACAAAAAAACACACAAAAAACAGCAGAACAGACTTAAAAACCTCAAAAATACACCATATATACATATATACATACACTCATATAGATATACACATGCGCACATATATACACACACGTGTATATATGCACAAGTACACAAATATACACACAAATATGCATATAGACAAGCACACACATACACAAAATATACATATACACATATAAACACAAATATACACACACATATATATACACACACATATATATATGCAAACACACACACACACATATATATATGTATGTATGTATATATGTATAAAATACACTATTTCTATCCCGCCCATATCAGACCAAAGGCGACTCAGGGCGTATACACATATATACAAATACATACACACATATGCACACATATTAACACATAAATACACACACAAAACACATATATACAGGCTGGGTCACAGCAACGCATGGAAGGGGGCGGCTAGTTAAATATAAAGTTGTATATAAAGTTATATAAAAGTTATGTAAAATAAAGATAAAATGCAATGTTATATATTAAATCTAAAGTCAATAATATATTATTAAATATAAAGCTTTATATAAAATTACAGAAAATAAAATATATACAGTTAAATATCAAGTTAACAATCACATATTAAATATAATATTTAATACAGGATCATCACCTACTCAAAATGAAGTTGATAATCAGATATTAATTATAAAGTTAATGGCCGCATGTAAATATCGAGTTAATGATCATATATTAAATGTAAAAATAATATATTATTAAATATAAAGCTGTATATAAAGTTACAGAAAATAAAATAAAACACTATATATACAGAAAGTCAAGAATCACATATTAAATATAATATTTAATACAGGATCATCACCTACTGAATATGAAGCTGATAATCAGATATTAATGATTGCATATAAATATCAAGTTAATAATCATATATTAAATGTAAAGTTAATATATTATTAAATATAAAGCTGTATATAAAGTTACAGAAAATAAAAAATACAATATAGACAATTAAATAGAAAGTCAAGAATCACATATTAAATATAATATTTAATATAGGGTCATCACCTACTGAATATGAAGTTGACAATCAGATATTAATTATGAAGTTTAAAATCACATATAAATATTGAGTTAATGTAAAGTTAATAATATATTAAATATAAAGCTGTATATAAAGTTACAGGAAATAAAATAAAATACAATATATACAGTTAAATATCAAGTTAAAAATCACATATTAAATATAATATTTAATATAGGATCACCTACTGAATATGAAGTTGATAATCAGATATTTATTATGAAGTTAATAATCACATATAAATATCGAGTTGAAGTAAAGTTAATAATATATTATTAAATATAAAGCTGTATATAAAGTTAAAGAAAATGAAATATATACAGTTAAATATCAAGTTAACAATCACATATTAAATATAATATTTAATATAGGATCATCACCTACTGAATATGAAGCTGATAATCAGATATTAATTATGAAGTTAATGATCGCATATGAATATCGAGTTAATGATCATATATTAAATGTAAAGTTGATAATCACATATTAAATATCAAGTTAATAATCATATACCAAATATAAAGTCAATTCTGATATATTAAATGTAAAGTTAATGTCACATATTAAATAATAATAATCATATATTACGAAATATGAAGTTTATCATCGAATTATAATTGTATGAGGAAGGGATCGAAGGGCCTTCTGTGTGGCCGAGATTCAAAGAAGGAGCGCCTGATTTCAATATGACAACCTATACTTTCAGAGGAACACGTATGACTTCATGTATGACATGCATCAGCCCTTTCTCTTGGAATTTGTGGGGTTTTCCCCACATTATTTGCCTATTTGCAAGGCCCGGAGATATCATCTCTCAATGACAGATACTGGAGAGCTTCCCAAGAGAAGCAAAGCATCCCTTGCGCCTTGATTTGGAGGCGTCCAAACACGAAGGCGCCGTGTCCGGAAACCGCAGCTGACCCCAAATGACCCGCCGCGTCTCCACTTCGCAAATCGCCCCATAGAAATGGGAAAGGCAATGACAGGGAGAGAGAGGCACAGACGTCACAATCAGGGCTGCAAAGCACCCCAGGAAAAAGTCAAGACTCGGCTGCAAAGAAATCCTAAATTGCTGGGCCCTTCCCTTGCCTTTCTTTTCCATTCCTTCCCTTTCTCTCTTCAAAACAGAAGGATCATTTCCATTCTTGATCCCTCCAAAAAGGAAGAGAAGGAAAGAAAAAGTAAGAAAAAGGAGGTAGGAAAGAGAGAGGGAAGGAGAAAGGGAAGGAATAATAAAGGGAAGGAGAAAAGAAAGAAGGAAGGAAGGGAAAAGGAGGTAGGAAAAAGAGAGGGACAGAAAAGAAGTAGGAAAGAATAGTAGGTAGGAAAGAGAGAGGGAAGAAGAAAAAGAAGGAAGGAAAAAGAAAGGGAAGGAGAAAAGAAGGGAGGAAGGGAGGAAGGAAGGGAGGGAGGGAGGAAGGAAGGAAGGAAGGAAGGAAGAAGGAAGGGAGAAGGAGGTAGGAAAAAGAGAGGGACAGAAGAGAAGTAGGAAAGAATGGTAGGTAAGAAAGAGAGGGAAAGAGAAAAGGAAGCAAGATAGGAAGGGAAAAGAAAAGGAAGGAGAAAAGAAAGAAGGAAGGAAGGGAAAAGGAGGTAGGAAAAAGAGAGGGACGGAAGAGAAGTAGGAAAGAATAGTAGGTAGGGAAGAGAGGGAAGGAGAAAAGGAAGGAAGGAAGGAAGGAAGGAAGGAAGGAAGGAAGGAAAAAGAAAAGGAAGGGGAAAATAAGGAAAGAAGGGAAAAGAAGGCAGGAAAAAGAGAGGGACAGAAGAGAAGCAGGAAAGAATGGTAGGTAGGAAAGAGAGAGGGAAGGAGAAAAAGGAAGGAAGAAAAGGAAGGAGAAAGAAAGGGAAGGAGGAAAGAAAGAAGGAAGGAAGGGAGAAGGAGGTAGGAAAAAGAGAGGGACAGAAGTAGGAAAGAATGGTAGGTAGGAAAGAGAGAGGGAAGGAGAAAAGGAAGAAACGAAGGAAGGAAAAAGGAAGGGAAGGAGAAAAGAAAGAAGGAAGGGGAAAGGAGGTAGGAAAAAGAGTGGGACAGAAGAGAAGTAGGAAAGAATGGCAGGTAGGAATGACAGAGGGAAGGAGAAAAGAAAGAAGGAAGGTAGAAAAAAGGAGGCAGAAAAAAGAGAGGGGACAGAAGAGAAGTAGGAAAGAATGGTAGGTAGGAAAGGGAGAGGGAAAGAGAAAAGGAAGAAAAGAAGGAAGGAGGAAAGAAAGAAGAGAAAAGGAAGTAGGAAAAAGAGAGGGACAGAAGAGAAGTAGGAAAGAATGGTCGGTAGGAAAGAGAGAGAGAAGGAGAAAAGGAAGGAAGAAGTGAGGCAAGGAGAAAATGGAGAAAGAAAAATGCAGAATCATAATAATATTATATTATCATATAAAGGGTAAAAACATAATAAAAGTAATAGAATAATATAAAAGAGGTATAAACAACAACAGTAATATAAAAGAAGTAATAATATAGTATTTTAATATGAAAGGTGTACAAACATAATCATAATATAATACAATAATAAAAATAATACAATACAATGGTATAAAATAATGAGCAGTAATAATATAATAATATAAAAGAGGTTTAAACATAATAATAAATAAAATAATAATAGTATAATAATATAAAGGGGTATAAATTATAAATTATAATATAATGTAATAATATAAATGGGTGATAATAATAATAAAAATATAATATAATATAAAAAGGGTTTAAACAATAATATAATAATATAAAAGGGGTATAAACATAGTAATATAAAAGGTGTATAATAATAATATAATAACATAAAAGAGGTATAAACATTATTATTATTACTATTATTATTATGTTTATATAAAATCTTACTTTGGAGGTGAATAACACTAAAGAAAATACAATATACAATCTAAACATAATCAAAATATAATAATATAAAGGGGAATAAACATAATCATAATAATATAATATAATAATATAAAAGGGTTATAATAATAATAATAATAATAATAATAATATAAAGGGGTATTAAATTATTATTATTATTATTATTATTATTATGTTTATATAAAATCTTACTTTGGAGGTGAATAACACCAAAGAAAATACAATATATAATCTAAACATAATAATAAAATAATATAATAATATAAAAGGGGTATAAACATAATCATAATAATATAATATAATAATATCTAAACATGATCAAAATATAATAATATAAAAGGGAATAAACATTATCATAATAATATAATATAATATAAAAGGGTTATAATAATAATAATAATAATAATAATATAAAGGGCTATTAAATAATAATAATAATAATAATTATTATTATTATTATGTTTATATAAAATCTTACTTTGGAGGTGAATAACACCAAAGAAAATACAATGTATAATTTAAACATAATAATACAATAATACAATAATATAAAAGGGGTATAAACATAACCAAAATATTATAATAATATAAAAGGGCTATAATAATAATAATAATAATAATAATAATAATATAAAGTGGTACAATTAGTATTATTATTATATTTATATAAAATCTTACTTTGGAGGTGAATAACTCCAAAGAAAATACAATATACAATCTAAACATAATAATAATAATAATAATAATAATAATATAAAAGGTGTATAAACATAATCATAATAATATAATAATATAAAAGGGTTATAACAATAATAATATAACATAAAGGGTTACAATTATTATTATTACTATTATTATTACTATTATTATAAACTATTATTATTATTACTATTATCATAAACATTATTATGTTTATATAAAATCTTACTTTGGAGGCGAATAACACCAAAGAAAATACAATGTATAATCTAAACATAATAATAATAATATATTTTAATAATATAAATGGGGTATAAATATTATTATTATTATCATTTATATTCTTATTACTACTATTATTATTATGTTTATATAGAGGCAAATAACACTAAAAGAATACAATGTAAAAGCTAACCATGCAAACACTGGGATAGAATTGAACCCAGAGCCATGAGGACTAGAAACTTGAGAGGACTTCAAGTTTCTAGTCCTGAGTGTGGCCTTGGCCCTCCTTCCTTCCCCCTTTTCAATAATACTAGTGAATAATCAATAGGAGTATTAACCCCCTGGATGGGGCTGGATGCTCTCAAGAGACCCCCCCCTGGCCTCACCTCCGTCCTTTTGGGCTTCTCGGCTCCTTTTGTTTCTCCCTCATCCCTTCATTGCACCACTGAGGCGAAGCCCCGCCCCGGAAGTGTCCTCACCCGCCGGCCAAGGCCGCCTCCTCGCCCACCTCAGCACCCGCCATGCTTGAGAAGGGCAGAGTTTGCTGTTTGGGAATGAGGGGACGCAGCGGAGGCCATTTTGAAAAAGGGCAAAAATGGAGTAAAGTGGGTTAGGCGAGTCCGTCGCCATGTTTGGAAAGGGCACAATGGGCGATTTAGAGATAGGGGGACGCAGTGGAGGCCATTTTGAAAAAGGGCAAAAATGGAGCAAAGTGGTTAGGCGAGTCCGTCGCCATGTTTGGAAAGGGCACAATGGGCGGTTTAGTGATAGGGAGACGCAGCGGAGGCCATTTTGGAAAAGGGCATAAAGATAGTACTGAGAGTGAGATTCCGCCGCCATGTTTGGAAAGGGCACAATGGGCGGTCTAGTGATAGGGGGACGCAGAAAAAGGGCAAAAATGGAGCGTGGCGGTAAGGCGATTTCGCCTCCATGTTTGGAAAGGGCATGATGGGCGGTTTAGTGATAAGGGGACGCAGCGGAGACCATTTTGAAAAAGGGCAAAAAATGGAGCGTGGTGGATAGGCGATTCCGCCTCCATGTTTGGAAAGGGCACAATGGCCGGTTTAGTGATAGGGGGACGCAGCGGAGGCCATTTTGGAAACGGGCAAAAATAGACGGTGAGCGGGAACACTCCGTCGCCATGTTTGGAAAGGGCACAATAGGCACCGGAGTCCATTTTAAACAAGGGCAAAAATAAACAAGGTGAGAGGGAAAACTCCGCCGCCATATTTGGAAAGGGCAAAATGGGCACCTTTGTAAAAGGGAGACGCAGCGGTGGCCATCTTGAAGAAGGGCAAAACGAGCTAGATTAGAATTAAATGAAGCTGCCGCCACGTTTTGAAGGGGCAAAATAGTCCATTTAGTAACAGCGGGATGCAGCGGAGGTCATTTTGGGGAAGGGCAAGAATAGAGGGTGATTTTTCATAGATATAAAAATCTCTGTGTATATATGCAAATCTATGTATAAACATGCTAATCTACGCAAAGTCATTCCAGATCTTTTGCATATATATGCAAATCATGCTGGGTCATTTTTGCATATATATGCAAATCATGCTAGGTGATTTTTGCATAGATATGCAAACCATTCTGGATGATTTTTGCATATATATATATGCCAATCATGCTGGGTGATTTTGAATAGATATAAAAATCTCTATGTAGATATGGAAATCTATGAATAAACATGCTAATCTATGCAAATTCATGCCAGATCTTTTGCATATATATGCAAATCATGCTGGGCTATTTTTGCATATATATGCAAATCATTCTGGATGATTTTTGCATAGATATGCAAATCATTCTGAGTGATTTTTTTTGCATAGATATTCAAATCATGCTGGGTGATTTTTTTTGCATAGATATGCAAATCATGCTGGGTGATTTTTGCATAGATATGCAAATCATGCTGGGTGATTTTTTCATAGATATACAAATCATGCTGGGTGATTTTGCATAGCTATGAAAATCTGTGTAGATATGCAAATCTATGTATAAACATACTAATAAATCTACACATAGATATGCCATTATATGCAAATCATGCTGGGTAATTTTGCAAAGATATAAAATCTATGCGTAGCTATGCAAATCTATGATATAAATATGCTAATCTATGTGTAGATATGAAAATACAGTATATGCATAGAAATGTAGATCTAGGCCTGGGACTGCAACCCTGCCCTGCTGTGATCTTTGTCCCTCCTTGCTGAGCGGTGGCTCCTCCCTCCAAATCACTTCCGAAGTTCAGCAGATCCAGAGGGATCCTTCCGGGTAAGTGGATCTCTTTGCTCTTTCTCCTTGAAGTCCTTGGACTCCAAATTGGGCCTCTTCCCCTTTAAGGGCAAAGCCCACCACTCTCCCCCTCCCTCCCTTGGCTAATCCCAGGCTTCCAAAGCATTGCCCTTCTTCAAGATGGATAGAGAGACACAGGCAGATCATATATTACAGATGTTATATTATGTTCAATGTATAAGTATTCCCTTTTAACTGCAATGTCTCTCCAAAGGCAAAGGGACAGCCTGGGAGGTGTGGTTCCCCCAAGGGCATTGCAACCTACAAATCCCAAGCAGTCAATCTATCTATTACACTATATATACATATAAATATATATGTATATACATACATACACACATATACATACATACATCTATATAGTATGCATATATACTATATATGTAGCTGTAATTATATAATTATAATACTGTAATATAATAATAATAAATATATATAATATTAATGATATTATTACTATATAATAATATAATACTAATAATATAATTTATCTATATAATAATATAATAATAAAGTATTATATATATATATATACAGATATACATATACATCTATATAGTATGCCTATATACTATATATGTAATATAGTATAATACTATCTAAAATATAATATATATATATATATATATATAAATTATTACTATATAATAATATAATACTAATAATATAATTAATATATATAATAATATAATAAATATTTTATATATTTATACAGATATACATATATCCATACATCTATATAATATGCCTATATACTATATATGTAATTGTAATTATATAATTATAATAATATAATACTATCTAAAATATATGTAATATAATATATATATATATATATATATAATATTAATTATATTATTACTATATAATATAATACTAATTATATAATTAATCTATATAATAATGTAATAATCAAATATTACATATATATATATACAGATATACATATATCCATACATCTATATAGTATGCCTATATACTATAAATGTAATTGTGGTTATATAATTATAATAATATAATAATATATGTAATATATGTAATATAATAATAATAAATTATATAATATTAATTATATTATTACTATAATATAATATAATACTAATGATATAATTAATCTATATAATAATATAATAATCAAATATTATATACAGATATACATATATCCATACATCTATATAGTATGCCTATATACTATATATGTAATTGTAATTATATAATTATAATAATATAATACTATCTAATATATATGTAATATATATATATAATATTAATTACATTATTACTATATAATAATATAATACTAATGATATAATTGATCTATATAATAATATAATAATCAAATATTATATGTGTGTGTGTGGCATCCTTGAAGTGACTGGACTGACCTTGAGGGAGCTGGGGGTGGTAACGGCCGACAGGGAGCTCTGGCGTGGGCTGGTCCATGAGGTCACGAAGAGTCGGAGACGACTGAACGAATGAACAACAACAACGTGTGTGTGTATATATATATATATATATATACACACACACACACACACATATATAATTAGGCATCCCTAGGTTCTTTTCTCTCTCCATTGGTGTGGAATTTGCGTGACCCCCCGCCCACTACCTCTCCCTTCACCCTTTCCTACCTTTTCCTATGGAACGCTGTAAACACAGAGCAATTGAATAGTAACTGAACAGATTTGAGGGGTTTGGGGGGGGGGGACTGAGGCCAACTGGAAATACTGGCAGGATTTGCCCTTGGCATATGGGAGTTGTAGTTCACCCTTATCCAGATAGCATTGAACCTAGCTGACATCGGATTTGGACCAAACTTGACACAGAGACCCAACATGGCCAACTGCGCATACAGGCAGGGTTTGGGGTGTCATTGACCTTGGCTTATGGAAGTTGTAGTTCACTGTTCTCCAAAGAGCACTGAACCCACCCAACAAGTAACTAGCCGACAAATGCCCTTTTCAAATAACCCAGGCATCCTAGTAATATAATACAATATAGATATAGATATGACTTTTACCTGCTAGGTCTCTCAGTGTGATGGGAGCCTGGGAGGTGTAGTTTCCCAAGGGCCTCTGGGCCTGTTTTGCCTAAAAGAGTGCAGATAAAGCAGCACCGATCCGCATTGCTTCTGCAGCATAGACGCATCCTCAAACTACAAATCCCAGGTGAACGCCCAAAGTGCTGGATGGATCTTGCTGCCATAAACCTGCTTTTCTCCATTCTTCAGGATGGCTTTGCCGTGACATGCTCCGGCTTTCGGCATCGGGTTCGAACCTCCTGAAAGCACACACTCATTTCAGGTCCAAGGTACGGCCATTGGGGCGAAACCACGGGGTTGGGCTACATGACCTCTCAAGGTCCCGTTCCCGTTCTGTTGGATTGCTGGAATTGCTTTGGCATCCCCTTGAGGTTCCGAAAGTCGAGGATTAACGGGCCTCTGTCGGGACGGTTTGGATTGTGCCAGGATGTGGGACTAGATGACCTTTGGGAGCCCCTTCCCATTTAGAGCAGCTTCGTTTCCCCAACCGTTATATTTTGCTTCCTCTCTCTTTGTTTTGCAGGCCAAAATGTCAACAAAGAGACTTCCTGCTCGGAGGCTGGAAGGCACCGATGCCAATATCTGGTATGTATCAATGATGATGATGATGATGATGATGAGAGACTCAAAGTGGTTGTTGTATGTCAACTTGTTCAGCCTGTGATTGTGTCTGATGCTCAGGATGAGAATGGGGTTGATGTTCCTGATGGTGGGCACGAGGATGAGGGTTTGCCCGGACCTGAGATAAGGTCTCTTAGGAAGATTCACAAGGCCACATTCCTGGGAGGGGCCCTTCGCAATCTTTCTCAGAGCAACTTCCTGAAGATGATTTGTCTGGTGCAGAAGTTGATGTTTATCTGGTGGTAAGGTTCAAAAGAAATGCTCTCCTTTCAGTTTTGGGATCTGGAAAAGCCTTATATTGATTCATGGGAGTCGCCTCAGTTGGGTCAACGTTGGAATCTCATGACAGTCTTGGGTGGGATGCTTCCTTACGGATGCTTCCTTCACAGTCATTCTCAAAGCAACTTTCTGAAGATGATTTGTCAGGTGCAGAAGTTGATGAGGGTCAAGTTAATGAGTGTGTAGAGAGAAGGCAAGGCTTTTGCAAACAGTGATAGAGTACTCAGGCCAAAGAAGATCAGTTCCTTTACAGGAAAAGAGAGATAACAAACCTTTATCTGGTGGTAAGGTTCAAAATAAATGCTCTCCTTTCGGTTTCGGGATCCGGAAAAGCCTTATATTGATTCATGGGTGTCGCCTCAGTTGGGTCAACGTTGGAATCTCACGACGGTCTTGGGTGGGATGCTTCCTTACAGCTTACAGTGTCTGATGTTCCTGATGGTGGGCCTGGGTCTGTTGGCAATGGGGATGAGGGTTTGCCTGGGCCTGAGATAAGGTGTCTCAGGAAGATTCACAAGGCCACATTCCTGGGAGGGGCCCTTCGCAGTCTTCTCAGAGCAACTTCCTGAAGATGATTTGTCAGGTGCAGAAGTTGATGAGAGTCAAGTCAATGAGTGTGTAGATAGAAGGCAAGGCTTTTATAAACAGTGATAGAGTACTCAGGCCAAAAAAGATCAGTTCGTTTACAGGAAAAGAGAGATAACAAACCTTTATCTGGTGGTAAGGTTCAAAAGAAATGCTCTCCTTTCTGTTTTGGGATCTGGAAAAGCCTTATATTGATTTATGGGAGTCGCCTCAATTGGATCAACGTTGGAATCTCATGACGGTCTTGGGTGAGATGATTCCTTATGATATGGAAAATTGTACGGTAAATACAGAACTCAACAGGTGACATACAACAAGATCCAGTCTCCTAGTGATTCAGAAGAGAGACCATGGGACCAAACTGGGAATTTTTTAATACTGTTTTCATGTTCATATATGTTGTATGTCAGCCTGTGACTGTGTCTGATGTTCATGATGGGAATGATGTTCCTGATGGTGGCCCTGAGTCTGTTGGCAATGAGGATGAGGGTTTGCCTGGGCCTGAGATAAGGTGTCTCAGGAAGATTCACAAGGCCACATTCCTGGGAGGGGCCCTTCACAGTCTTTCTCAGAGCAACTTCCTGAAGATGATTTGTCAGGTGCAGAAGTTGATGAGAGTCAAGTCAATGAGTGTGTAGATAGAAGGCAAGGCTTTTGTAAACAGTGATAAGAGTACTCAGGCCAAAGAAGATCAGTTCATTTACAGGAAAAGAGAGATAACAAACCTTTATCTGGTGGTAAAGTTCAAAAGAAATGCTCTCCTTTCAGTTTTGGGATCTGGAAAAGCCTTATATTGATTCATGGGAGTCGCCTCAGTTGGGTCAACGTTGGAATTTCATTACAGTCTTGGGTGGGATGCTTCCTTATGGTATGGAAAACGGTACGATAAATACAGAACTCAATAGGTGACATACAATGAGATCCAATCTCCTGGTGATTCAGAAGAGAGACCATGGGATCGAACCAGGAATTTTTAAATATTTGTACATGTTGTATGTCAGCCTGTTCAGCCTGTGACTGTGTCTGATGTTCATGATGGCAATGAGGATGATGTTCCTGATGGTGGGCCTGGGTCTGTTGTCAATGGGGATGAGGTTTACCTGGGCTTGAGTTAAGCTCAGAAGAGAGGCCCGAGCTGTATCAGGAAGATTCATAAGGCCACATTCCTGGGAGAGGCCCTTCGCCGTCTTTCTCAGAGCAACTGTCTGAAGATGATTTGTCAGGTGCAGAACTTAATGAGAGTCAAGTTAATGAGAGTGTAGATAGAAGGCAAGGCTTTTATAAACAGCAACAGGGTGCTCAGGTGCAAAGAAGATACGTTTGTGTACATGAAAAGAGAGATAACAAACCTTTATCTGGTGGTGAGGTCAAAAGAAATGCTCTCCTTTCGGTTTTGGGATCTGGAAAAGCCTTATATTGATTCATGGGAAAGAGTTGCCTCAGTTGGGTCAACGTTGGGATTCATGATGATCTTGCTTTCAAGAGCTCTTAGTTTCATGTATCAAGTTTTTGCCAAGCTCCTGATTTGTGTATTGGATTTTTCATTCTGCCTTTTTTCATGGATTCTTGTGTCTGTTTCATGGATGTTCATACCTATGGATCTTGTTTTGCCTTGAAGCTCATGGACTAATTAACCTTTGTTTTGGGAACTTTATTGTTTTTGCTAATTTTGCTGATTTTTATGTGGGAAAGAAGTGAATAGTTTCTCTGGTTCTTGGCACTGTTTGACCAGGGAATTAATGCCGTTACACATTAAGATTAAAAAGTAACTTGTTTTGCTGTCTGTTAGTCTCCTTGCATGAGTAGAGAAGGGACCCAAGTCTAAACACAGAATTCATTAGTGATTAATCGCAATTCCAAACAAAAGGAATATGCAACTTTAGCCTCCAGCTATGATAATAATCAGGTTTCAGGGGGAATAATTTCAACTCGATGGTATTTATATTTGATTGATTGATTGATTGATTGATCAACAGCCACTTCTGTTAGTCTAGTGTCAATATTCACAATAAATAACCAAAACTAATCATGAAACAATTCAAAAAATTATTCACAAAAATTATTCGCAAAATAGATTCACAAAACTATTCACAAAAAGTATTTGTAAAACATATTCACAATATTATTAGCAAATAAATTCACAAAAATATTTATGATATTGTTTGCAGAAAAATATTTACAAAAATAATGTCAAAAATATTTGCAAAAAAATTGCAAAAAATAATAAAGTCATTATTATTATTATTATTATTACTACTACTACTATTATTATTATTATTATTATTATTATCATAATCACCCAGAGAGGAAGATAACACTTATTATTATTATTATTATTATATTTATATGTACATAGCAACACAACACGCATGCACATGAGGTCCAAGTGTCTGGGATTTGTCTGTTATTATCATCATATTAATCCTAATTTTACGTCTTCTTTCTCTCCCTCTTTAGGGTGAAGTTTGTGTCCCTGACGGCCGCTCACAAAGCGGTGAACCTGGGCCAAGGCTTCCCCAATTTTCCGCCTCCGGATTTCATGAAAGAAGCCTTTGCGGAGGCCGTTTCCGGGCAAGACCCCCTCATCCACCAATACACCAGAGCCTTCGTACGTCGCAATTTTTATGTTTATTTTATTATTATTGACATACACCAGAGCAGGAACACCTCTGACCTTGAACACTACGCCAGCTTTGTAAAATCAGTAAGCATATATGTTGGCAAAGCAGTAAAAAATAGTGAAACAGTAAAAGTCCAAAATCCAAATTGATCCATAAGCTTCTAAGGGAAACAAGATCCATGAGGAGTACATAGAAATTCATGCAACAAGGCACCTGAAACTATGAAACAAAACAGCAGGAAAATCCCATTGGCAAAACTTAGGCTTGCCAAAAAGGCGATAGTAGTAGTAGTAGTAGTAGTAGTAATAATAATAATAATAATAATGTGTATTACCTGCCTCTCGGGGCGATAGTAGTAGTAGTAACAACAACAACAACATGTAGTATCTGCCTCCCAGGACGATAGTAGTACTTACTTACTTACTTAGACAATCCCTCGTCGTCCGAGGATGATGGACGATTGTAGTAGTAGTAATAACAATAGCAATAATATGTATTACCTGCCTCTCAGGATAATAGTAGCAGCAGTAATAGTAATAATATGTATTACCTGCCTCTCAGGGTAATAGTAGTAGTAGTAACAACAACAACAACAAAAACGATATGTAGTACCTGCTTCCCGAGACAGTAGTAGTAGTAGTAGTAGTAACAACAAGAATAATATGTATTACCTGCCTCTCGGCATGAAAGTAGTAGTAATACTAATAATAATGTATATTACCTGCCTCTCAGGGTAATAGTAGTAGTAATAACAATAATACATATTACCTGCCTCTCAGAGCGATAGTAGTAGTAGTAGTAACAACAACAACAACAACAACAACAACAACAACAACAACAACAATAATATGTAGTACCTGCCTCCCAAGACAACAGTAGTAGTAGTAGTAGTAGTAGTAGTAATAATAACAACAACAATAATATGTATTACCTGCCTCCCGGAGCAATAGTAGTAGTAGTAGTAATACTAATAATAATATGTATTACCTGCCTCTCAAGGTAATAGTAGTAGTAGTAGTAGTAGTAATAATAATAATAATAATAATAATAATACGTATTACCTGCCTCTTGGAGCGATAGTAGTAGTAGTAGTAATAATAACAACAACAACATGTGGTACTTGCCTCTCGGTGAGACAGTGGTAGTAGTAGTAAGAATAATAATAACAATAATGTGTATTACCTGCCTCTCGGGGTGACAGTAGTAGTAGTACTAACAACAACAACAACATGTAGTACTTGCCTCTCGGGATAACAGTAGTAGTAATACTAATAATAATATGTATGACCTGCCTCTTGGGCGATAGTAGTAGTAGTAATGCTAATAAAAATAATATGTCCTACCTGGCTCTCAGACCAAGCTCTGAACTGCATTAGAGGGTGAGTGCGGATACCTTTGTCTGCCCGTTGCAGGGCCATCCACGGCTGGTGTCCGTCTTGGCCCGCCTCTTTGGGAAACTTCTTGGCCGGGACCTCGACCCCATGAAGAACGTCTTGGTGACAGTCGGCGCTTACCAGTCCCTCTTCTCCTGCTTCCAGGCCCTGGTGGACGAGGGAGATGAGGTAAGCGGTAGGAAGGGATCCCCAAAGGTCATCTAGCTCAGCTTGTTCTTGCTGCCATAACCACATCATGTCATTCCTGGTGCATACATAACTCCATTCTTTGCCGAGAAAGGATATAATATAATGTAACTTTGCAACATTGTTTTTGTAGGTTATCATCATCGAGCCCTTCTTCGACTGCTATGAGCCAATGGTCAAAATGGCCGGCGGGACACCCGTCTTCATCCCTCTCCGACTGGTAAGCGATTGGACATTTTGCATTTATATTATATGCAACGCGACCATTATGTGATGCATCAGGGGAAAAAGCAAATATGGTCACTTGCACTCCAAGAGTTACCTTATCCTTTTCCGGGACTGGTAAGCGGTTGGATGTTATGCATTTATATTATAAGCAATGCGACCATTATGTGATGCACCAGGATCCTAGTTTTGAGAACCCGAGATAAGAAAAGGGAATATAATGAAACGACATTTGCACCCCAAAGGGTTCCCTTACCCTTTTCAGAGACTGGTAAACTGTTGGACATTTTGCATGTATTTTGCAATGCGACCATTATGTGATGCATCAGGAAAAAAAGGCCAATACGATCCTGGTTTTGAGAAACCGGGATAAGGAAAGGGAATATAATGAAACACTTGCACCACAAAGGGTTCCCTTACCCTTTCCAGAGACTGGTAAACTGTTGGACATTTTGCCTGTATTATGCAATGCGACCATTATGTGATACAGCAGAAGGGGGAAGGCCAAAATAACCCTAGTTTTGAGAAATAGCAGAAGGAAAACAGAATATAATGAAACAACACTTGCACTCGAAAGGGTTATGTTACCTTTTTCAGGGACTGGTAAGCGCATAGGATGTTTTGCATTTATATTATATGCAATGCGACCATTATGTGAGACAGCAGGGGAAAAGGCCAAAACAATCCTGGTTTAGAGAAACGGGGAAAGGAAAGGGAATATAATGAAACAACACTTGCACTCCAAAGGGTTATGTTACCCTTTTCAGGGATTGGTAAACGCATAGGATGTTGCATTTATATTATATGCAATGCGACCACTATGTGATGCAGCAGGAAAAAAATCCAATATAATCCTGATTTTGAGAAATAGGGGAAACAACACAAAGGGTCCCCTTATCCTTTTCAGAGACTGGCAAACTATTGGGACATTTTGCATGTATGTTATATGCAATGCGACCATTATGTGATGCAGCAGGGAAAAAAGCCAAAACAATCCTAGTTTTGACAAATAGTGGAAGGAAAAGAGAATATGATGAAACAACACTTGCACTTCAAAGGGATATGTTACCCTTTTCAGGGACTGGTAAGCAGGTGGATGTTTTGCATTTATATTATATGCAATGCGACCATTATGTGATGCAGCAGGGGAAAAGACCAATATAATTCTGGTTTTGAGAAATAGGGAAAGGAAAGGAAATATAATGAAACAACACTTTCAGCCCAAACGGTTACCTTAACCATTTTCAGGGACGTATTTTTCTTATATGCGACGCGACCATTATGTGATGCAGCAGGCAAAAAAGCCAAATTATCTTAGTTTTGAGAAATAAGGGTGGGAAAAGGGAATATAACTACTTGCACCCCAAATGGTTACCTTACCATTTTCAAGAATGGGCAGGACATTTAGCATTTTTCTTATATGCGACGCGACCATTATGTGATGCGGCAGGCAAAAAAGCCAATACGATCTTAGTTTTGAAAAATAAGGGTGGGGAAAGGGAATATAACTAAACAATACTTGCACCCCAAAGGGTTACCTTACCATTTTCAGAGACATATAAGCGGGCAGGACATTTTGAATTTATCTTATATGCGACGCGACCATTATGTGATACAGCAGGCAAAAAAGCCAATACGAATTTAGTTTTGAGAAATAAGGATGGGAAAAGGGAATATAACAAAACAATACTTGCACCCTAAAGGGTTACCTTACTCTTCTTAAGGACTGGTAAGCGGTTGGGCGTTTTGCATGTATGTTACATGTAATGCGACCATTATGTGATGCGCATGAACAAAGGCCAATACAATCCTGGTTTTAAGAAATAGTGGGTATGGAGGAAGAATACAATGAAACCTTACCCTTTCCCATCTCATTGTAATTTTGACAGTGCTTCTCTCATCTTCTTTCCCAGAAAGCCACAGAAAGTGGAAAGCTGATCTCAAGCAAAGACTGGCAACTCGATCCAGCGGAGTTGGAGTCCAAATTCACCCCGCGGACGAAAGCCATCATCCTCAATTCTCCCAATAACCCCCTGGGCAAGGTAGCCATGTTTTTATGGTCTGAAGGTCAACCAAAGCTGTGACGTGGCAGTGAAAAAGGCCAACGTGATACAGTGCACTAATGAAAACACAAACACAGCCCCTTCCCCAACCAGCAGAGAGAGAGAGAGAGATCCTCATGCATTTTTTGGGTCTTATTTTGGGGTGACAGGTGTTTAGCCGGGAGGAACTGCAGCTCGTTGCAGACCTGTGTGCGAAACACGACGTCCTGTGCTTCAGTGACGAGGTCTATGAATGGTTGGTCTATGATGGAAACCAACACGTCCGGATTGGTGAGTGGAAACATGGGTTGGGAAACACTTCCTCCCGTTTTCGATGCATTTCACAATAGTGAAATCCATCTGATAGCAAATATTAATATCTGGAAGGACTTAAAATGAGTCCCTATGTTGGGAGAAAGTTCTATATTATACTACTAGCCATCGCTTGCCACGTGTTGCTGTGGCCCAGTTTGTATATATGTTCTTTGTGTGTGTATATATGTGTGTTTGCATGTATATATATGTGGTTTTGCACATGCGTTGTAATTTTTTTTGGCTTTTTAATTCTTTTCTGCTATGTTTTTCAGTATTTTTATGAGTGATGGTCACTTGTTGGCCCGATCGGTGTCTTGTGTCCAAATTTAGTGTCAATTGGTCCAGTGGTTTTTGAGTTATGCTAATCCCACAAACGAACATTACATTTTTATTTATATAGATATTAGGAGAACTTAGAATGAGCCCCTATATTGGGAGAAAGTTCTATATTTAAATAATAATAATAATAATAATATAATAATATATAATAAAATAAAAATATAATAATTCTCATAATGTATAATAAGATATAATGTAATTTAAATAATAATAATAAACAATAAATATATATTAAAATAAAAATATAATAATTCTCATAAGGTACAGTAAGAAATAATAATATAATTTAAAGAATAATAATATAAAATAAAATAAATATTATAGTTTTCATAATGTATAATAAGATATAATAATGTATTGTCGAAGGCATTCATAAGATATAATAATATAAATAATAATAATAATATATAATATATAATAAAATAAAAATATAATAATTCTCATAATGTATAAGATATAATTTAAATAATAATCATATAAAATAAAATATAATAACATAAAAATATAATAATTCTCATAATGTATAATAAGATATAATAATATAATTTAAATAATAATAATATAAAATAAAACATAATAAAATAAAAATATAATAATTCTCATAATGTATAATAAGATATACTAATATAAATAATAATGCAAAATAATAATATATAATAAATATATAATAATTCTCATAATGTATAATAAGATATATAATTTAAATAATAATAAAAATCATAATAATATATAATAAAATAAAATATAATGATTCTCATAATGTGCAATAAGATATAGTAATATAAATAATAATAAAAATCATAATAATATATAATAAAATAAAATATAATGATTCTCATAATGTGCAATAAGATATAGTAATATAAATAATAATAATATAAAATAATATATAATAAAATAAAATAAAATAATTATCATAATGTATAATGATATAATTTAAATAATAATAATGTAAAATAATAATATATAATAAAATTAAAACATAATAGTTTTCCCAGCTCTGTTCTTAACTCTGAGTCCTTTGTCAGTTGGATGTTTTTTTGTTGTTTTTTTAAAAAATAACTTTTATTAGGTATATTTCAGCAAATACAATAAGTAAGAAAAAGATACGCACTTTAAAACAGTAGGGTGTGTTTGGGACAATATGGGAGGTAGAAAGAAGAGATGTTCATAACTCAGGGACCGCTTGTATATCCTTCTCAGGGTATTAAAAAATAATCCTTACCATTCTTATCATCATATATTTTTCTCTCTGCTAGTTCCTCTTGCGTTTATCTCCTTTGCATTTTCTCTTTTTATGTCTGTTTTTTTCCTTCTTTTTTCTTTCCGCAGCCAGCTTGCCGGGGATGTGGGAGCGGACTTTGACCATCGGGAGCGCTGGGAAGACCTTCAGCGCCACGGGATGGAAGGCGAGTGGGGCCAAAAATGGGGCGAAACCCCATTAATTTGTACAGCTATAGATTAAGATTTGGGTGGGATGCTTCCTTGTGGTATGGAAAACAGTTTGGTAAATACAGAACTCAACAGAAATGCAACCTCCTACCGACTCGGAAGATTGAACTGGGAATTTTTTAATACTGTTTTCATGTTCGTATAGGTTGTATGTCAGCCTGTTGAGCCTGTGTTTGTGTCTGATGTTCAGGATGGGAATGGGGATGATGTTCCTGATGATGGGCCTGGGTCTGTTGAGTTAAGCTCAGGCGAGAGGCCCAAGCTGTCTCAGGAAGATTCACAAGGCCACATTCCTGGGAGAGGCCCTTCCCAGTCTTTCTCAGAGCAATTGCCGGAAGATGATTTGTCAGGTGCAGAAGTTAATGAGAGTGTAGATAGCAGACAAGGCTTTTGTAAACAGAGAGTAAACAGAGTGTGTTGTTGTAGGTTTTTTCGGGCCATATGGCCATGGTCTAGAGGCATTCTCTCCTGACGTTTCGCCTGCATCTATGGCAAGCATCCTCAGAGGTAGTGAGGTCTGTTGGATCTAGGAAAAAGGGTTTATATATCTGTGGAATGACCAGGGTGGGACAAAGGACTCTTGTCTGCTGGAGCTAGGTGTGAATGTTTCAACTGACCACCTTGATTAGCATATAGTGGTCTGACAGAGCCTGGAGCAAACTTTTGTTGAGAGGTGATTAGATGTCCTTGTTTGTTTCCTCTGTTGTTGTGCTTTTGCAATTTTAGATTTTTTTTTAATACTGGTAGCCAGATTTTGTTCAATTTCATGGTTTCCTCCTTTCTGTTGACATTGTCCACATGCTTGTGTGTTTCAATGGCTTCTCTGTGTAGTCTGATATGGTGGTTGTTGGAGTGGTCCAGCATTTCCAGAGTGTCCAGGCACAAATAAGATTGGTTCGTTTACAGGAAAAGAGAGATAACAAACCTTTATCTGGTGGTAAGGTCAAAATAAATGCTTTCCTTTCGGTTTTGGAATCTGGAAAAACCTTATATTGATTAATGAGAAAGAGTTGCCTCAGTTGAGTCAATGTTGGAATTTCATGACGGTCTTGCTTTCAAGTGCTCTTAGTTTCATGTATCAAGTTTTTGCCAAGCTCCTGGTTTGTGTATTGGATTTCTTGTGCTTTCTTCTTTCATGGATTCTTGTGCCTGTTTCATGGATTTTTAACCTTTGTTTTGAAACTGTACTGTTTTTGCTAATTTTACTGCTTTGGCTACTTATATTCTTCAATAAACTGCTTGCTGATTTTACCAAGCTGTTGTGGCGTTTAAGGTCAGGGGTGGTCCCACTCTGGTGTACGACAGTATATTTGTATATTTTAAATGGCTATGCTGATGCTTTTATGAGATAAAGCAGGGTGCAAATAAATATAACTAGCCGTGCCCTGCCACACGTTGCTGTGGCCCACCTGGGGGTTCTGTATGGGAGGTTTGGCCAATTTCTATCATTGTTGGGGTTCAGAATGCTCTGTGATTGTAGGTGAACTATAAATCCCAGCAAATACAACTCCAAAATGTCAAGATTCTATTTTCCCCAAACTCCACCAGTGTTCACATTTGGGCATATGGAGTATTCGTGTAGAGTTTGGTCCAGATCTATCATTGTTTGAGTCCACAGTGATCTCTGGATGTAGGTGAACTACAACTCCCAAACTCAAGGCCAATGCCCACCAACCTTTCCAGTATTTTCTGTTGGTTATTGGAGTTCTGTTTGCCAAGTTTGGTTCAATTCCATCGTTGATGGAGTTCAGAAAGCTCTTTGATTGCAGGTGAACTATAAATCCCAGAAACTACAACTCCCAAATGACAAAATCATATTTTTTTGAGTGATGGTCACTCCTTGTGTAGTGAGACGTTTTGTTGCCAAAATTTGGTGTGATTTCATTCATTGGTTCTTTTGTTTATAAGGTACTCATTATGCACAGAGCATTTATATATATATATATATATATATATATATATATAATATATTATGAATATACTACAACTTATGGTATAGTACAATATATTATATAATACTACTAGTATAATATTCTGGTAGTGCATTATATATATATATATATATATATATATATATATATATATATATATATTGTGGTATTATAAGATACTACAATATAATAATATATAATAGTATAATAATTGAATATTGTATACTACATGTAATATTACTAGTAATATTGCAATTTATAATGTTTATGGTATTTTGAGATCCTTTGTATGGGATTTCTAGGCTACCTCACAGTCTGAAATAATAATAATCATACCTGCCTGTGTGTTCTCCACAGGTTGGCTGGACGCTGGGCCCAGACCACCTCTTGACACACCTTCGGACGGTCCACCAGAACTCCCTCTATCACTGCCCAACGGCCACTCAGGTGAGAAGGCAACGTACCTGCCACAAAAGGGAACAAGGTACATTGACTCTCTTTGAAACTAACAATGAGGTCACCACAACATCTTTTATAGAACTCCAGTATGCTGATGATAACGTAATCTGTACTCATTCAGACGAAGGCCTACAAACCATTCCAAACACCTCTGCAGAAGCAAACGAAAAGTGTGGTTTGGTGATATGGCCTAACCAATAACATTTATTATTATAACAACAACAACAACAATCCCGCTCAACACTTGCAAATCAAGCTTGCTCATTGCATCATGTGTAACAGGCCATTATACCCATTATATAAACTACAAATCCCAGCATCCCATAGCTCTGAGCATTCGTCCTGATGCAGCTGCCTTGCTTTCAAGTGCTCTTAGTTTCATGTACCAAGTTTTTGCCAAGCTTCTGATTTGTGCATTGGATTTTTCATGCTGTCTTCTTTCATGGATTCTTGTGTCTGTTTCATGAATGTTTATACCCATGGAACTTGTTTTGCCTTGAAGCTCATGGACTAACTAACCTTTGTTTTGGAACTTTACTATTTTTGCTTTTTTTTTTTTTTTTTTTTTGCTCCTCATTCATTCAGATCATTCAATCATTCAGATGATCTGAGATTCGAACCCGGGTCTCCCAAATGAATGCAAATTCTATAAGGTTCAAGCCAGGTTTTTCCTCAAATATTGGAATTATTTTAGGGTGCAACTAATTCTTGCTTAAGAGAAGAAAGTGGAAAATATCATTATTAATAATAATTATTAGCAAATAATAATAATGTACTTCTGTAATTTCCAGGAAGCCGTGGCCCGTGGTTTGGAGAAAGAGCTGGAGCGTTTGGGGAAACCAGACAGCTATTTTGTGGAATTGCCTCGGCTGCTGCAGCAGAAGCGGGATTTCCTAATCCAGAACCTGATCGCGGCCGGAATGAAGCCCATTGTCCCTGAAGGAACCTACTTCTTGATGGCCGACCTCTCCGGCTTCAGTAGGTTCCATCCAAAAGGAGAGCCCCTTCCCCATAAGTTACAGGGCAAACGGTTCTGAACTCCATTTGCTGCACTTGGCATAAGCTGAGGATGAAGACAGGAGGAGGAGGAGGAGGAAACCAGGACATTTCAAAGGACGTATTGTATTATATTGTAATATTATAGTATTATAATTGTACATTATATATTATATATTATAATATTTTATTTTATTTTATTGTAGTGTTATATTATACTACATTGCATTATATTATAATGTGTTGCATTGTAATAATTTATTATATTGTAACATATTAGAATATTTTATTTTATTATATTGTAATGCTGTATTATATTATATTATATTATATTGCATTATAATATTGTATTGTATTGTAATATTTTATTATATTTGTAATATTTTATTATATTATGTTGTAATGTTTTATGGCATTGTAATATTTTCTTATATTGTAATATTATATTCTAATATTTTACCCTTTTATATTATATCATTACATTATGTTATATGATACTGTAATATTTATTTATATTAAAATAATCTATTGCCATATTATATTACATAATATGATATTAAATATAATATAATATAATTTATCGATAGTGGAAGGTCTCCCAATAGTTTCCATTGTCCATGCCATTTCTTTCTTTGCTTTCTTCTAGAAATTGACTTGCCTGACCAAGGAGATAAAGAGGAACCCTATGACTCTCGCTTCGTGGAATGGATGATCAAGAATAAAGTGAGCATTCGCGGCTAATAATAATAATAATAATAATAATAGTTTTATTGAGCCAGGTAACAGCATTACTAAAACATAAACAAACACATAATCATTTCAAAACATACACCAGACCTTAAACCCCACACGAGCTTGGTAAAATCAGCAAGCAGTTTATTGAAGAATATAAACAGGCAAAGCAGTAAAATTAGCAAAAACAGCAAAGTTCCAAAACAAAGGATAGTCCATGAGCTTCAGGGTAAAATAAGATCCATAGGTATAACATCCACGAAACCGGCACCAGAATCCATGAAACAATCCAATACACAAATCAGGAGCTTGGCAAAACTTGGTACATGAAACTAAGAACACTTGAAAGCAAGACCGTCATACTCCGTTTTCCAAATATACCGTTTTCCTCCCAACTTGTCTCATTTTCTCCAGGGTTTAGCAGCCATCCCTGTTTCTGCGTTCTATAGTGCAGAACAGAAGAAGAATTTCAACCATTTCATCCGCTTCTGCTTTGCCAAGGTGAGCCGGGGTTCCTTAATAATAATTATTTATATCTACACAATAATAATAATAAATCTTAAGGTGCATCTACAGTGTCGAATCAGTGCTTTTTGGTCCCACTTCAGCTGCCAGGGGGTGCGGGGAGTTGTAGTTTTGCAACTCCTAGAATAATTCAGCGATGATGACGATGATAATACAATAATAATTAATTAATTAATTAATTAATAATCTATAAGGTGCATCTACAGTGTTGCTTTTTGACCCGAAACTTGTAAAATGTCGACATTAAAATAGAATTAAAGATTAAATAATAATCATAAAATATTACTATTTAAATTTTAATGCTATTATGGTATAATTATTATAATATATTATTATTTAATATTTAATTGTAATATATAATAATATATTATTATGTAATCTTAAATTCTATTATATAATAATATATTAATATTATTTATATGTAATACTATAATATATGATTATTATTTAATATTTAATTATAATATATAATAATATATTATTATGTAATCTTTAATTCTATTATATAATAATATATTAATATTATTTATATGTAATGCTATAATATATTATTATTCTTTAATATTTAATTATAATATATAATAATATATTATTATGTAATCTTTAATTCTATTATATAATAATATATTAATATTATTTATATGTAATGCTATAATATATGATTATTATTTAATATTTAATTATAATATATAATAATATATTATTATGTAATCTTTAATTCTATTATATAATAATATATTAATATTATTTATATGTAATGCTATAATATATGATTATTCTTTAATATTTAATTATAATATATAATAATATATTATTATGTAATCTTTAATTCTATTATATAATAATATATTAATATTATTTATATGTAATGCTATAATATATGATTATTATTTAATATTTAATTATAATATATAATAATATATTATTATGTAATCTTTAATTCTATTATATAATAATATATTAATATTATTTATATGTAATGCTATAATATATGATTATTCTTTAATATTTAATTATAATATATAATAATATATTATTATGTAATCTTTAATTCTATTATATAATAATATATTAATATTATTTATATGTAATGCTATAATATATGATTATTATTTAATATTTAATTATAATATATAATAATATATTATTATGTAATCTTTAATTCTATTATATAATAATATATTTACATTATTTATATTTAATATTATAATATATTATAACTATTATTTAATATTGAATTCTATTATATAATAATAATAAAAATATTTCTATCTAGGAGGATTCGACCCTCAAAGCCGCCAGTGCCATCTTGCAAGAATGGAGCAAACAGAAACCCAGTTTGTAAAAAGAGACGTTTGGAGCAGAATCGGTATCTATAGAATAAACTGGAAAAGAGACTACTACAGGGGTTGCTATATGAATAAAGGGCTTGCTGTTTTTGTGAGCGTTTTGTTTATTTCATCCCTTGAAAGTCGGAGGAGAAAAATTACAAGCGTTTAAAGAGACAGACATACATTTGGGGTTTTGCCGTCATGATTGTTATGATGATAATGATAATGTTCAGATGGAATCTCCAAGAGAGGAGATTCCATCTGAACACGAGGAAGAACTTCCTGACTGTGAGAGCCGTTCAGCAGTGGAACTCTCTGCCCCAGAGTGTGGTGGAGGCTCCTTCTTTGGAGGCTTTGAAGCAGAGGCTGGATGGCCATCTGTCAGGGGTGCTTTGAATGCAATATTCCTGCTTCTTGGCAGAATGAGGTTGGACTGGATAATGGCCCAGGAGGTCTCTTCCAACTCTTGGATTCTAGGATTCTATGATTAACATTCCAGAGTTGCAAGCCGCAAAGGTTGTGTGTGTGTGCGTGCGTATATAATACACACACACATGCACATATATACTTTTTAGGATGAGTTCATAGACGAAGGAAGGAAGGAAGGAAGGAAGCAAGGAAGGAAGGAAAGGTAGACAAAGAAGGGGGAAACGAAGGAATGTAAACAGGTAGAAAGAAAAAGGAAAGAAGGGAAAACTAATGAAAGAAAGAAGGAAGGAATGAAAAAGTAAAAAAGCAAGGAAGGAAAGAAGGAAGAAATGAAAAATAGATATGAAAGAAAGAGGGATAAAGGAAGGAAGGAAAGGGAAGAAATGAAAAAGTACAAAAGGAAGGAAGAAAAGGAAGAAATGAGAAGGTAAAAGAAGGAGGAAGGAATAAAGAAGGAAAGAAAAAGGGAAGAAATGAGAAGGTAAAAGAAGAAGGAAGGGGAAAAAGGAAGGAATAAAGAAGGAAAGAAAGAAAGAAGAAATTAAAAAGTTAAAAAGAAAGGAAGGAAAAAGGAAGGAAAGGAAAGAAGGAAGAAAAAGAAGGAATCAAAAAGGAAAGACAGAAGGAGGGGAGAAATGAAATAGTTAAAAAGGAAGGAAAGAAGGAAAAAGGAAGAAATCAAAAAGGAAAGAAGGACGGAAGGAGGGAAAGAAATAAAGAAGTTAAAAAGGAAGGAAGGAAGGAAAAGGGAAGGAAGAAAAGGAAGTAATCAGAAAGAAGGAAGTAAAGGGAGGAAGGAAGTAAAGGAAGGAAAGCAAACATAATAAAGGAAGAATACAGAAGGAAGGCAAGAAAAAAGAAAGGAAAGAAAAAGTAAAGAAGGAAGGCAGGCAATGAGCAAGAGTGTTTTCTCTTAACTCCGACCCTGGAGGCGCCTCTATTCTTTCCTAGCTCTGCGGCTCCTCTTTCGCCGACCAATGGCATCGCGCGCCTGGGCGGAAGTGGTGTGAAGAGGCAAGATGGCGGACAGGTCTGGAGCCAAGCGCCGGAAGGGGGTAAAAAGACACGTGTGGGGACAAGACGGGGGGACTTGAAGCGTCAAAACTCGAGTGGATGGCGGGCGAAAGAGAGAAGAACCAGGCGAAGGAAGAACAGAGGAGAAGGGAGGCTTCCGAAGCAGATTCTCCCCCCAAACTCTCGTCTTCCGGGGTTTTTGGACTACGACTCCCAGAATGCCTCCCCATTGGCCGCCGCGGCTGAGGCTTCTGGGAAATGAAGTCCAAAAACCAAATTAAGCATCCACGTGTTTTGAATTGAACTGTTCTCAAGGCCTTTGCCATTGGATCTTATTTATTCACGCCTGTATTGTTTCTAATGGGATTTTATAATGTTAGTGGGTTGTTGTAGGTTTTTGGGGCTGTCTGGCCATGTTCTAGAAGCATTCTCTCCTGGCGTTTCAGACCTCACAACCTCTGAGGATGACTGCCAGAGATGTGGGTGAAACGTCAGGAGAGAATGCTTCTGGAACATGGCCAGACAGCCCGGAAAACACACAGCAAACCGTGATTCCAGCCATGAAGCTTTCAAAAATACATTATAATGTTATATATCTTCTCCTATATACACTTCACACACACACACATATAATCCCCCCTTTTGTATATGTATATTATATACAAAATATATATAATTGGTGTGGGTCTTAGTAGTCTCAGGAATTGAGCGAAAGTACTACAAGACCCATTGTACATGACCCATCCTTCTCCAAAGTTTGGTCAAGGTCCATCATTCATCCTGGTGACAGTGGTCTCACAAAGCGAGTGAAGGTAATGCAAGTCCCATCATCTGTGGTCCGTCCTCCTCCAAACCACACCAGGATGTAGAGTGGGTCACGCGGGCTCCGTGTGCCAAGTTTGATCCTGATCCATCATTATTGGGGGTCGCAGTGATCTCAAGAAATGAGTGAAGGTACTGCATCTCCCATCATCCATGGTCTATCCTCACCTAAACCGCCCCAAGTGGGTCATGGGGGTTTTTGTGGCAAGTTTGGTCGAGGTCTGTGATTTGTGGGGGCCGCAGTGTTCTGGTGGAAGCGAATTGGATGAAGGTACTGCAAATCCCATCCTCCATGGTCTGTAACCCCCAAACTTCACCAAAGCATGAGGTGGGTCTTGGGGGTTATGTGTGTCAAGTTTGGTCCAGGTCCATAGTTCATCCTGGTGCCATTGGTCTCACGAAGTGAGTGAAGGTACTGCAAGTCCCATTATTCATGGTCCATCCTCCTCCAAACCACACCACAAAGTAGAGCAGGTCATGGGGGCTTTGTGTGCCAAGTTTGGTCCTGATCCGTCATTGGTGGGGGTCGCAGTGGTCTCAGGAAGTGAGTGAAAGTACTGCAAATCCCATTATCCCTAGTCCATCCTCCCCCAAATCGCACCAGGACGTAAAGTGTGCCAAGTTTGCTCCAGATCCATCATTTGTGCGGGTCATAGTGGCCTGTGGAAGTGGGAGCCAATTGGAAAGTTGCCACATACATACACACATGTGGGAGCTGACGTGATTGAAAGTACTGCAAATCCTATCATCCATTGTGCATGCTCTTCTAAACCCCACCAGGACGTAAAGTGGGTCATGGGGGTTCTGTGTGCCAAGTTTGGTCCAGGTCCGTCATTCATGGGGGTCTCAGTAGCCTGTGGAAGTGGCAGACAATCAGAAAGCTGCCACATAAATACATATGTATGTATACATACATACACGCAAACACTGACTCTATCTATCTATCTATCTATCTATGTCTCAACATATACATACACACATGTGTATAATATTATATATTATATAATAAAATTATTAATAATAATAAATCCAATGCATTTCTTGTATTTTTTAGGAGGAAGACCCAAAGATGGATCGGCCCAAATCAGCCAAAGAAAGTAAGATCGTTTTTTTGAGCCTCTCTGTGGTTGTTTACATTCCAAGCTTTTTCTTAATTTGGGGATTTCAATTTTTCTCCTTCTGCGATAGAAAAAGAAGAGAGGAAAAAATGGAGGGAGATGAGGCTGTTGAAAAAGCTGGAAAAGAAAAGAATGAGGGAATTAAAGGAGAAGAAAGAGGAGGCCCAACCCAAGGAGGAAAAAGGTGAGTTTGGATGAAATTGGACGAGGAGGGACGCCTGCATAATGTGGGGTAATAAGGATGATAATGATGATGATATGTTTCCATCCCTTCCCTACCCAAGCCTTAGGGAGGCACCACACGCTGAGCGTGGCCGTCCCAGGTTCAATCCTGGACAACGCGCAGTCACCGGAGTTGCGGACGTACCTGGCGGGGCAGATCGCCCGCTCCTGCGCCGTCTTCTCCGTGGATGAGGTCGTGGTCTTCGATGAACGGGGGGAAGACGCCAAGTAAGGAGGGGAACCAGAAAAATAATATTTGTGACGAGTTGAAACTATTTTTCCGAGGTGACTTTTCAGGCCAGTGTCTTCTGCTCTGGCTCGAGATCTCAACAAGGCCCTGAAATGACCATCATTGTGCAAAAGGTTCTTCAGCAGTAACAGGTCCTGAATCATTGCTCCTGTTGGGAGTTCAACCTGTGATTGTGTTTCAAGATCAGTGTGCTTTGGATGTGGGGGATGATGTCAATGAGGGTCAAAATGGCAATGGTTTGGTCAATGGTATTAATTTATTTATTTATTTATTTATTTATTTGCTATATTTATATACCGCCGTTTCTCAGCCTAGCCGGCGACTCAACGCGGTTTACAACATAATATAACAATCAACAGTATACAGTTAAAAGCATAAAAAACATAAAAAACATAAAAACACAATTCATACATCAATACCAATCCAGTTCGACTCTTAACTAAAAACGTGATCCAGTTCGTCATCCATGTTGCCAGTCCTTTAGTCAGTTACCATTCGTTGCATTGGGTTAACCAAATGCCTGCTTAAACATCCAGGTCTTCAATCTTCTTCGGAATATCATCAATGAAGGGGCTGATCTTACCTCCAAGGGCAGGGCGTTCCATAGCCGCGGGGCCACCACAGAAAAGGCCCTGTCTCTCGTACCCGCCAGCCGCACCTGTGAAGCAGGCGGGATAGAGAGCAGGGCCTCCCCAGAAGATCTTAGGGTCCTGGCGGGCTGATAGGCCGAGATACGTTCGGATAGGTAAGTTGGGCCAGAACCGTTTAGGGCTTTAAAGGCCAACGCCAGCACTTTGAATTGAGCCCGGTAGCAGATCGGCAGCCAGTGGAGCTGGTGCAGCAGAGGAGTTGTATGCTCCCTGCGCTCCGCTCCCGTTAGTATCATTGCTGCCGAACGTTGGACTAGTTGGAGCTTCCGGGCCGTCTTCAAAGGCAACCCCACGTAGAGAGCGTTGCAGTAGTCCAAACGGGATGTAACTAGAGTGTGGACTACCGTGGCCAAGTCAGACTTCCCAAGGTACGGGCGCAGTTGGCGCACGAGTTTTAACTGTGCGAATGCTCCCCTGGTCACCGCCGAAACCTGGGGCTCCAGGCTCAGCGATGAGTCCAGGATCACACCCAAACTGCGAACCTGCGTCTTCAGGGGGAGTGCGACCCCATCCAACACAGGCTGTAACCCTATACCCTGTTCGGCCTTGCGACTGACCAGGAGTACCTCTGTCTTGTCTGGATTCAATTTCAATTTGTTCGCCCCCATCCAGACCGTCACAGCGGCCAAGCACCGGTTCAGGACCTCGACAGCCTCCTTAGTAGCAGGTGGAAAGGAGTGACAGAGTTGGACATCATCCGCGTACAGATGACATCGCACTCCGAAACTCCGGATGATCTCACCCAGCGGCTTCATGTAGATGTTAAACAACATGGGAGACAATATTGAGCCCTGAGGAACCCCACAGGACAAAGGTTGTGGGGTTGAACAGGAGTCTCCCAGTAACACCTTCTGAGACCGACCCTCGAGGAATGAGCGGAGCCACTGTAAAGCAGTTCCTCCAAGACCCATTCCCGCGAGGCGTCTCAGAAGGATACCGTGGTCGACAGTATCGAAGGCCGCTGAGAGGTCCAGAAGCACCAACAGGGACACACTCCCCCTGTCGAGCTCCCGGCGCAGATCATCCACTAAGGCGACCAAGGCTGTCTCAGTACCATGCCCCGGCCTGAAGCCAGACTGTGCCGGATCCAGATAATCCGTGTCTACCAAGAATGCCTGGAGTTGTGAGGCCACCACACGTTCCAGGACTTTGCCCAAAAAGGGGAGATTGGAAACAGGCCGGAAGTTGACGAATTGAGTGGGGTCCAGTGATGGTTTCTTCAACAGCGGTTTTATTACAGCTTGCTTTAAGCTGGCTGGAAAGATGCCTTCCCGGAGGGAGGCATTAACCACCACCTTCACCCACTCGGCCAATCCCCCTCTGGCCTCCTTCAGAAGCCAGGATGGGCAGGGGTCTAGGATGCATGTGGTAGCTCTCATTCCTCCAAGCACCTTGTCCACATCCTCGGATTGAACCAATTGAAATGAATCCATCAAAACCGGACAAGCAGATGCTCGTGTTACATCCTCAGAGACTGCCGTTAATATGGTGTCCAGACCAGAGCGGATCAAAGCGACTTTGTCTGCAAAGAACTGAGCAAAGGCTTCACAGCGAGCTGCCGAGTCATCAGGGCACCCATCCTGAATGGTGGGTTTTAACAGGCCTCTGACAACTCGGAACAGTTCGGCCGGACGGTTCTTTGCAGACGCAATAGTGGCCGCAAAGAAGGTCTTCTTTGCGGCTTTTATTGCCGCGGCATATGCCCTTAAGAAGGACATAAACCGTGTTCGATTTGGCTCGCTCGGATTCGAACGCCACACGCTCTCTAGTTCCCTCTTCTTTCGCTTCAACGCTGCCAGCTCCTCAGTGAACCAAGGAGCTGGTTTAGCTCGGCTACTTGAGAGGGGACGTTCTGGAGCGATCGTGTTTATTGCCCTAGTCATCTCCCCATTCCAGAGAGCGACCAGGGCATCAACAGGATCACCAACCGAGGCGGCGGGAAATTCCCCAAGAGCCGTCAGGAATCCATCCGGATCCATAAGCCTCCTGGGGCGGACCAACTTAATGGGTCCTCCACCTCTGCAGAGGTTAGGGGGTGCAGTTAATCTAAAGCTGACCAGGTGGTGGTCGGTCCATGGCAACGGAGAGATGGATAACTCCTCAACACCGCCACCTTCCTCCCATCCCTGGCAGAAAACCAAGTCCAATGTATGTCCAGCACTGTGGGTGGGGCCAGATACCTGTTGGGACAGCCCCATGGTTGCCATGGTAGACATGAAGTCCTGAGCCGCTCCCGATAGGGTGGTCTCGGCGTGGATATTGAAGTCCCCCAGCACAAGCAGCCGCTGGGACTCCAATGCCAGGTCCGAGATCACCCCCGCTAGCTCAGTCAGGGAGTCTGTAGTGCAGCGAGGTGGACGGTAAACTAACAGAATCCCTAATCTGTCCCGGTCACCCACCCTCAGGTGGATGCATTCAAAATTTGTTGACTGCGGGATGGGGGCCCTGGTCAGAAGAATGGAGTCTCTATAGATCACTGCAACCCCGCCTCCCCGCCCCCCGGATCTTGGTTGGTGCTGCACGGAGAAACCTGGCGGGCAAAGCTGGGTCAAATTCACACCTCCAGCTTCGTCCAGCCAGGTCTCCGTGATGCACGCCAGATCTGCCCGTTCATCCAGGATTAAATCCTGGATGAAAGCTGTTTTGCCATTGACAGATCTGGCGTTCAACAGCACCACCTTCAATCCGGGGGGACCGCCGACCTGGTTACACCAATTCACCATATCAGGAGACCGAGTTGGAGTTACTAATGTTGTTGTACGATCCCTAGGCCGAATTCGAGGTCTCCTTTTCCCGTATCTCCCCATCCCCACCACGACTTCTATGGGGGCTCCCCGACCAATGGAACACCCTCCCTCCTCCATGACGCAGTCTACCTTCCTATTTTCACCCCATGCTTCACTGCTGGTTATATGATTTATCACTGGTTTAACTCGCACTGGGATCTCCAATTCACTCCCCTCCTTACCTCTCCCGCAGGCAGCTAACAGCAGTGTTACAAGATACCAGGAGATCGGAACTAGCATGGGTGGTAGATGTTAGCAGTCGCAATAAAGCTACCAAAGTTCGTAAAGTGCAGCTTGTGGTTGTATAAGTCTTACAGTTCTTAAAGTGCAAAGGAGGATAGTAACGCTCACACTAAAGCTACCAAAGTTCTTAAAGTGCAGCCAGTGGTTGTAGCAACCTCCCAGGTCTTAAAGTGCAAAAGGTTATTGAGATTGTTCTAAAGTGCTAAAATAAGGTGCGTCATGGAGGAACCCCAATTTCAGAAGCTAGGGACTAGCACCTGGATAGTAACCAATACAGTACAGGATAACAATTTAAAGTGCTAAAGGATTAAGGTGCTGATAATATAAAGTGCTAGAATTGTACAAAATAACAGCACCACCTAATCTGTTGGTAGAGATGTTAAGACACACAAAATCAAGGCAATGAATGACTGAAAATGGATCAAAAGGTGGATTGGTATTGGTCCTTCCGGAGATAAAGCTAGTGTCCGCAAGGATGATCAACGGCCGAAATCGGCCCGATGGTAAAGGATGGACACGCAGGTGGACAGCACAGTAAATTGAACAGCACAGCGGTCGGCACAATAGGTTGAACAGCACAGGTAGTCGGCACAATAGATAGTTAGTCAGCACACGTCGGACAACCAAAGTCGGTCAGCACAGCGTTGGCCTAAAGTTGGTAGCGTCGATGGCATACACAGGTTGGCCCCAGTGATGCTCTGGAGGGGTGCGATAACCGCACCACGAACCAAGATGGCGGCCGCGTCAAGACCTGGGGCGGCAACTCAAGCCACCCCGGGGTCCTGGCGCCGCACGCCGACAAGGCCAGCAAACTGCGAGTTATCCCGGCCCCAAAAGCTCCGGTCGACTAATCTGTGGTTTGGGAGGGAGCGTGCTCGGACCCAACTAGAGGTGGGCCTCGCTCCACCTCCACTCTTCTCTTCTGGGGAGCCGACTCGCACGGCTGAAGCAGCCAGATGTCCGAGGCTGCAGCTGGAACGCAAACCGGCTGGGCCGAGCAGGAGGGGGCGGCGTGGGTGAAAACAGCCCTCTCGGAGGTCAGTCTGCCAACCCGCTGGGCAGCCAAGCAGCCGAACAAAGCCTCCACTTCTCCGTCCAGGTACAACGTCCAAGCTAAGATTATCGAAGCTGGAGACTGGAGGGTGTAAGGGGGTCCAGAAGGGGTCCAGTAGCTGGGAGGTAGGGAGCTTGGGGCCAACAATGGCGGTGGCCCAGTTGTCTTCTCCTTTCCTCCTTCCCCGTTTGTTCGTCTTCTTTCTCCGATGCTCCCCGAAACAGGTCTCCAAGCTCACTTTCGTGACCCTGGGAATTACTGTTTGTGTGGGGGCGGTTTTTTAAGAGTCCAAAAGGGGAAATAGAGCCAGAATATGGTAAATTGAGGCCCCTCTCTTACCCTGGGAAGAAGGTTCGCTGCTTACCACGCCGCCATCATTTTGAGTAATTTGTAGTTTGTAGTTTGTAAATAGTTCGACTTCAAAGAGCTCCCATTCAAACAAATAATTTACTCTTATGTCCAGTCTCTATGGGTAGCTTATTCAGCAAGTTTCCTTTCTTTGCTCTTTGCTCTTTCTTCCCTCCGTTTCCTTTATCTCTCTTTACTTTTTGTTTCTTTGTAACTCCAATTAATTAATCTTAATGGAGGCGGTAAGCCGCAATACCATCCCTTTAGGTCGGCGTCCTCATCCCGGGTCTTATCTCCAAGGTCTCTCGTTGCCAGTAGAGGTTTCCAAGGAAACCCCCCCTCGCTGCGTGCCTTGGAGGAATGCCAACACACTTTATCTGTCGTTGTTGGGGGGTGATATTACTCCCCCGACCCCTTAGGTGAGGTTTCAGCTTTGGAGCTCGAGGAGCCTCAGCAAGCTGCTGCAGCCTCCATGCTGCCTCCACCGGAAGTCCTTAATGCAGAGAATGACATAGAGGCGCTGGTTCAAAGTGTAGTTTCCCATGAGAATGTTCCTACAGGGTATAGGGATGATGGTTTACTCCCTGAACTGCTGCCAGAGAGTTCCCAGGATTTGGGGCTTGAAAACAACTCGGCACCCAGAGAAACTAATGAGCATATAGACAGATGGGTGGAAATTAGCCAAAATAGACAGCTCAGCCAAGGCCTTCGGTGTTGGGCCAGGCTTCGACAGATAAGGATGAGAGGCATTCAGGGAAAATGAAACCAATTTCTGAGTGCTTGGAATGGCTTAATGTGAGGATATAAAGTTCCAACCATGGGAAATATAGTCAGATGAAGCATCGTTTTAGAATCGTGCTAAGTTCTTGCTCATCTCATGAAAGCCTTGCTTGGAAGATTTCTTGCTGTATGGTTTGACTCTTTTATCACTTGTGATTACCTATTCATGCCTTGGATCAATGTTTCTCTGTTTCTTTGGATTTTATTAGTGAAGTCTGGACTTTGTTTTTGAACTTTGCTGAACCATACCTTGGACTAATTTGTTCCTGCTCATCTTCTTACCTAACTGGATTTACCTATTCCCTTAAAGTGTTTTTCTACTTTGCTGCTTTTACTTATCTTCAACAAAAAACGATTGATTTCCTACTCAGCGTGTGGTGTTTTAAAATTAGGGGGTTATTCCGGTTCTGGAGCACAACAGCTCCCTCTTTAAGCCAGTTTTTGTTGGCCACAAAGGACAATCGTTTCCACAATTGGCAGAAGTTTCTTTCTGTTTTCTTCTACTTTCCTTTCTCAAGGTGTTTTCCACTGTGAATTAGCAAGAAGTTTTCAGCCATTGTCCCGTGTCCTAGTCTCCAGGGCAGCAGAAAACAAGCTTGCTCCCTCCTCCTCCCTATGACTTCCTCTCACATATTTATACATAGCTCTCTCAGCATTCTCTTCTTCAGGCTAAACATGTCCAGCTCTTTAAGCCGCTACTCATAGGGATTGTTCTCCCGACCTTTGATCATTTTAGTCGCCCTTCTCTGCACACTTTCCAGCTTAGAGTCTATATCTCTCTTCAATTGTAGTGCCCAGAATTGGACACAATATTCCAGGTGTGGTCTAACCAAGGCAGAATAGAGGGGTTCCTCTGATGGGACTCTGTGTTTTAGTGTCTCTTGAAAACTTCTGTTGTGTCATTCCGTCGCACAAAGGGCTTAGCAACCAGTGCACCACGCTTCAAAAACAAGTGATGCCAGACTTATCTGATCCCTTTTTTGAATAGAGTTACAAGCTGGGTAGATGCCCGGAAGGCCGTGGATGTCGCATGTCTGGATTTCAGGAAGACCACCCATCTATACTGTAGAAAGAATGCACTTTATTACCATGTAATGGAATGATGGGAGTTGTAGTTTGGTGGGATACTTAGGAGGCATCTATACCATAGAAAGAATGCTGTATGTTACTACTATCGTGGTGCCATGTGATGGAATGAAGGGAGTTGCAGCTTGATGGGACACTTAGTTTTAAGTGGCATCAAACTGTGTTAATCCTATTGTCATTTCAAAGCACTTGATTCCTAAACATGGCTGATCTTTCTGGGATTTGGTCATTTTTGTGGACAGAGCTGCATTGCATTGTGATGCCACCTTTGTTTTTTCCCAGGACGGTGGAAGGCGACTTCGAAGGCCTGAAAGCCAGAGGCCAGGCCTGCGTCCAGTTGGCGCGCATCCTGCAGTATTTGGAGTGTCCCCAGTAAGTTCCAGAGGATTGGTATGTATGAAATATCCTATGCATCCCCCCCATATTTCCAAAACAATATGCTGTCTTCTCTCTTCGACAGATACCTGCGCAAGTCCTTTTTCCCCAAACACCAAGACCTGCAATTTGCAGGTGAGTCTGAAAGAGAGATTATGTTTTCCACTGTCCCAAAACTCCGCAAAGGTGTCAGGCTGCCTTTTGTTGACATTTTTCAATATATATATATAATACTAGCTGTACCCACCATGTGTTCCTATAGCTAACCTTCCCTCCCTCTTTCTCTTCTTTCTTTCTCTCCTTCCTTCCTTCCTTCCTTCCTTCCTTCCTTCCTTCCTTCCTTCCCTCCCTCCCTCCCTCCCTCCCTCCTTCCTACCTTTTTTTATTTTCCTTCTCTTCCTCTTTCCTTCCTCCCTCCCTCCCCCTTTTCTTTCCCTTCCCCTTTCTTCCTTCTCTACCTATTCTTGGACTGCAACTCCCAGCAGTCCTCCTGATCGAGCTACCTACCTACCTACCTCTATCTATCTATCTATCTATCTATCTATCTATCTATTTATTTATGGCATTTATATGCCGCCCTTCTCACCCCAAAGGGGACTCAGAGCGGCTCACAAGATATATATACATCCAATATATTATATTATTAGCATAGTACAATATTGGTATTATATATTACTATATTGTACTATACCATTATATTATAATAGTAATATTACATGTAATATAAAATATATAATTATAATATTGTTATTATTATATTGTATTACATTATTAGTATTAGTATTATATTGTATAATAATATTATTTGCATTATATTGTATTACATTATATTATTGGTATTATATTGTGTTACATTATTATTAATATTATATTTTATCACATTATTAGTAGTAGTATTATATTGTATTACATTATTGTAATTACATTATTACAGTATTATATGTATATACAATATACTAGCGGTCCCCTGCCACGCGTTGCTGTGGCCCAGTCTGGTGAGCTGGAAAATAAAGTAATGAGAAAGTGTTGGTTTCTAATCTATGCAATGTCTTTATGGTTGTGGGTAAACAGTATTTCTTGTTGTTTCTTTGTCAGTGTTGATGTAGAGATTGTCTGGTTTGCCTACTCTGGAACATGCAACATATTATTGTCCTGTTGTTCTGTTTGGTCATTGTTCTGTTGGTCATGGAGGTTGTGTGTGAGATGTTTGGCCCAATTCCATCTTTGGTGGGGTTCGGAATGCTCTTTTATTGTAGGTGAACTATAGATCCTAGTAACTGCAACTCCTAAATGTCAAGGTCTATTTTCCCCAAACTCCATCTGTGTTCACATTAGGGCATATTGAGTATTTCAAATCAGATAAACATTACTAGAGATCGCTTGAAGAAGGTTGTCATTTCCAGCAGCGCCAAGAAACATACAACTGGCCACTCATTCCACTCAATCTCCATTTCTAACCCTAACCCATCATGCTCTATCCTATCCTATCACCTTCCTATCTATGGCAACCATGCAATTAGCAAACTATACGCAGATGCAAGAAGCTGCTGGGAGTCGTGTTACTGGAAGACACATTGTTGTGATTCTGTTTTCCAGGGCTTCTGAACCCCTTAGACAGCCCCCATCACGTGCGGATCGATGAGGAGTCGCAATACCGTGAAGGAGTGGTCTTGGCCCGACCAGTCAAGCCCGGCCGAGGGTCTTTTGTGAACTGCGGGATGCGGAAGGTGAGCCTTATGACAAAACAGACGTTTTCTTGGACGAGTAACTTGCAAACAAAAGACTCTCCCCATATTTTTCCTTGCAGCTACATTTTCCTTACAGTGACAACTTGCAGAATGCTATTGTTATGAGCATCGCGTTTTCCTTTCTTCTTGCAGGAGGTGCAGATAGATAAGCAGCTCGAGGCCGGCCTTCGTGTCACTGTGAAGCTCAACGAGCAACAGAACCCAGGTAATAATAATTATAATAGTATCAGTATTTGCTTCGGATGTTACTAGGGGATGGCATTGGGGGGGGGGGGGTCTCTCCCAATTCTATAATTCTACATGTGCAGATTTGTCACTGTGTATTTCATGTATGATTATGTTTAAATGTAATTTTATGTAGAAGAATAGTGATTGTAATAGAATTGTATTGCCAGGATGTATGTTTGCACAGAAGGATTAAAAACAGCAAAATAACTAGCTATGAGAATGTGACCCTGTGACCCTAAGTTCTTGCTTTGTGAAGAATTAGGGAGTGTCAAAGATAACTCCTTGCCAGCTGTGGTTTTGCTTTCGTGCCTATCTTGTTAGTTCTGTGTTCTTCACATGTGTCTGTTCATGATGAATGTTGTGTTTTTGGAACTGCTCAAGTAAAGCTGAAACCTGCTTTTTACCGGTGACTCCAGAGCCCATTATTCAGTGCTTCCGTGGTACTTCTGCTAGCCCTGACAAGATTGATGTTGGGTGGACCTCAATCAGATCACACTGTAAAAATTTGATGCTTGCCTTTCAAAGAAGGGACAAAGAAAATAATGCATTATGGAGACTGAATGCTGTTTGTGTTGGAATTCAATCCCACACTGCCCAAGTCGCGAGTCCTCAACGAGGAGCAGTTAGAGCTTAGTATAGACTAAGGGTTTCCTTCCCCATGTCTCTTATTTCTTCTCTCCTCTCTGTTTCTGCTCTTATTGGTTGTTTACAATGAACCTGCCTTCTACCTTCTTACACTTTTAGTATGGAGAGCCTGTGCTGTGTGCTTTGAGATCTCTCTCTGCTTGTGTTGTGTCAGAAGAGATGTTGTGATTGAGTTTTTCCCTCTCTTGAAACCTTAGAAGAGATGGGTGTTGGAGTAACTCAGACCCAGTTCTTGATTATTCAGAAATGCAGTTATTTCTCATTCTTGTAAATAAGCCTTTTGTGATTTTTTAAGATTGGACTCTGCACATTTGCCTCTTAAGCGCTGAATTCTTGGCAGCCACATCACACGGCACTTCACGTTCTGATCGCTAATGAGCTGGTGCTCCACTTTGGTATCCTCTTTGTATTTTTTGATGTTCCCTATACTCTTTTCCTTCCATACTCCATGTCTCTTCCAGAGAGCAAAACGCAGAAGGGGACCGTGGTGTCGTCCCATCATCCCCGCACTGTGTCCAACCTTTATTGGGGATACACCGTCCGCTTGGCTTCCAGCCTGAGTAAGTAGAAATCTTCATATTCACTGTTCACTGTTGACCTAAGCAGTTCAAAAACAGCTTAGAGCTGTAAGCAGAGAAATTAGGTACCGTTAAAAAGCGGGGGAAGTATTTTACAACACCATAAAAGAAAAAGACCAGAAAATTTCCAATGACCGAAAGGAAAGAGGAAGTCCCGATGGCTCTTCGTTATACAGGATGGAGCAACAGCACCCCCTTGTGGCTGGATTTGAGCACAACCTCCAAAGGCACTGAAAAACTGGACATTGACGCAACGTACATCTTTTCTGTCTGTTCTGTCCAGTCTGTCCTAACAGCATTGAATGTTTGCCGGGAATGTGTACTGTGATCCACCCTGAGTCCTCTTGGGACGATAGAGCGGACTATAAATGGATGTTTTTAATTAGGAGACACAAATGGCTTATGTTTTTATTACTTTTGTTTGGTTTTATACTATGTATTAATGTTTTAAATGTTTTATGATGTTCTTGGGCATCAAATCGTTGCCTCTGTAAACCGCCCTGAGTCGCCTGAGGGCCAAGAAGAGCGGTATACAAATATAGTAAACAAACAAATAAATATAAATAAAGTTACTTTTTTATTTATTTATGACATTTATATGCCGCCATTCTCACCCCAAAGGGGACTCAAGAGCGGCTTACAAATAATATGTAAATATAATATACTAGCCGTTTCCTGCCACGCATTGCTGTGGCCCAAGTGGGGGTTCTGTGTGGGAGGTTTGGCCCAATTCTATCGTTGGTGGGGTTCAGAATGCTCTGTGATTGTAGGTGAACTATAAATCCCAGCAACGACAACTCCCAAATGTCAAGATTCTATTTTCCCCAAACACCACCAGTGTTCACATTTGGGCATATTGACTGTTCGGTTAGAGTTTGGTCCAGATCCATCCTTGTTTGAGTCCACAGTGATCTCTGGATGTAGGTGAACTACAACTCCAAAACCAAAGGACACTGCCCACCAAAACCTTCCAGTATTTTCTGTTGGTCATGGGAGAACTGTGTGCCAAGTTTGGTTCAATTCCATTGTTGGTGGGGTTCAGAATGTTCTTTGATTGTGGGTGAACTATAAATCCCAGCAACTACCACTCCCAAATGACAAAATCATTTTTTTGAGTGAAGGACATACATTGGGTTGTTTGGTATCTTGTGTCCAAATTTGGTGTCAATTCATCCAGTGGTTTTTGTGTTCTGTTAATCCCACAAACGAACATGACATTTTTATTTATATAGATTATATTATTACCATAGCACAATATTAGTGTTACGTATTACTATATTGTACTATACCATTATACTGTAATATTATTAGTAATACTACATGTAATATAAAAATATAATTATAATATTGTATTATTAGTAGTAGTATTATATTGTATTACATTATAATATCAAAATAATAATAATAATAATAATAATAATAATAATAATAATAATAATTTATTTATATTCTGCTCTATCTTCCAAAGGGACTCAGGGCGGATTCCAAACATAAAAGGCAAACATTCAGTGCCCAAATACAACAACAATACATCCATGCCAACAAAATTTATACAACCCAACATATAAATACAAATTATAACTTAACCAACTAAAATTAAATAAAAAGCACAGCCTGTTATAACAGACATAAGACAAAACATCAAACATCAAATGGAAGCATTATTTTCCCTTTTCTTTGGGGCAATATGTACAATATATTATATTATAAAGTGTTATTATATATATACACACATACGTACAAGGATATGTGTATATATTCCATGTCTACAATCGTTGATATGGAATTAAACATGGGCAGTATCATTGAAAATAAAGGGTTAAGACCCTTCTTGGACACATCCCATCATTCAAGTGGCCTTCTAATCCCAATGGCGGAGGGGGGTCTCTCCCCATGACTCCCCAGGTGCCGTATTTGCCGAATCCCCCTTCAAGGACGGCTATGACCTCTCCATTGGGACCTCCGAACGAGGGACCTCGGTGGACCAAGCAGCCCTACCTGCTTTCAGGTAAATTATCTGTTCCTGATTTGAAAGTGTGATTTCCTGTTTCATTCTACGGTCCTGACTTTGAAAATCATTGTTCTACTTCGGGAACTTTGTTGTTTATGTGACCACCAGTCTGGGTTGAGACTCTATGCTGAGATATTCATTGAAACGTGGTATAGCAGGATGTGAAATATATAGTACAATATATTACATAATACCAATAGTATAATATGCTGGTAGTGTTATGAATGTTACGAAATGTTATAAAATCGTGTAGTTTTCCAAGATCTTGAGCCTTCTCTGCCAAAGGATGCTGATGCCTCACCAAACTACAAATCCCAGGACTGCATAGCATTGAGCCATAGTCATTAAAGCATTGAACCGAGTACCTTTTGGGAGAAAGGATGGGATATAAATAAAGCATTATTATTGTTGTTGTTTTACTGACACAAAAACACAGTATGTCACGGCAAATGAGATCTATATGCTGCGTTTCGTATCACAAAATCAGAAGTCGAACACTTCCCAAGGGTTTAGGACTGTGTGATGTATTTTTGAATGATGCAATCCAATAATAATAATAATAATAATAATAATAATAATAATCTTGTTTGCTGTGTAATACTGTGTTTTTGTGTCAGTAAAATAATAATAATAATAATAATAATTATTATTATTATTATTATTTTACTGACACAAAAACACAGTATGACACAGCAAACGAGGTCTATATGCTGGATTTTTTTATCACAAAATCAGAAATCGAACACTTCCCAAGTGTCTAGGACTGTGTGATGTATTTTCAAATTATGCAATCCAATTATTATTATTATTATTATTATTATTATTTTACGTACACAAAAGCACAGTATGTCACAGCAAAAGAGATCTATATGCTGGGTTTCGTATCATAAAATTACAAGTCGAACACTTCCCAAGCGTCTAGAATTATTATTATTATTATTATTATTATTATTATTATTATTATATTGCATCATTTGAATATATTATTATTATTATTATTATTATTATTATTATTATTATTATTGGATTGCTGTGAGTTTTCTGGGCTGTATGTGCATGTTCCAGAAGCATTCTCTCCTCACGTGAATATTATATAATAATAATAATAGGATTGCTGTGAGTTTTCCGGGCTGTATGGCCATGTTCCAGAAGCATTCTCTCCTGACGTTTCACCCACATCTATGGCAGGTATCCTCAGAGGTTGAGCGATCTTTTGGAAACTGGGCAGGTGGGGTTTCTACCTACCTACCTACCTACCTATCTATCTCCCTGTGGAATAATGTCTCGGGTGGGAGAAGGAACTCTTGTCTGTTAAGAGGCAAGTGTGAATGTTGCCATTGGCCAGCTGGATTAGCATTGAATGGCCTTGCAGCTTCAAAGCAGCTTCCCCTTTTGGCTTTGGCTCAGCGCTAAGAGGACTGTATGATGCAAATCGAATGCACACCCTAATTTTGCCCAAATACTATAGATTTGAGTAAATACAATTGTGAGTCATATCCTTCAGGTATATAGTTGTGCGTCGTAGTTTTCGACTGGTGATGACTGGTCAGTGGGTTTGTTTTTCTTCTTTTGCAAGATGGCTTCAGCTGCCTTTTTCCTCCCTGCTCTTTCAACCCAGGCACGCTTTGATTGTCTTTGGGGGCCTGCAAGGCTTGGAAGCCGCCGTCGATGCGGATCCCCATTTGGAAGTCAGCGATCCCAGCACCTTGTTCGACTTGTACCTCAACACCTGCCCAGGGCAAGGGAGCCGGACCATCCGGACCGAGGTATTTGGCCTTTTCATGATTTTTCACTGCGGGATATTTAAAAATACGAGTTCTATTTAATCCTGCTTTAATGTTTATGTATTTGGATGGTTAATGTGGCGATGCTGATGCTTTTATGTCAAGCAGGGTATGAATGAATATAATAATATTTATTTATTTATCATGTCAGAAGCGAACCAACCTATTTAAAATTGTAATGTATTTGAGAAAACACAAAGTTAAAAAGTTGGCATTCCATTAAATGTATTGTTATTTTTGTTGATCTAATTTTAAATTGATTTGTTAGTTTTATCACCATTTATCATTTGCACTGCTACTGTTGTGAGTCAGCAAGATACAAGTAAATGTCCAGGGGAGCATTTGCACAACTCAAACTTGTGCGGCAGTTGCACCCGTACCTTGGGAAGTCTGACTTGGCCACGGTAGTCCACGCTCTGGTTACATCCTGGATTGATTACTGCAACGCGCTCTACGTGGGGTTGCCCTTGAAGACTGCCCGGAAGCTTCAGATGGTCCAGCGCTCGGCAGCCAGGTTGCTAACGGGAGCGGCACTCAGGGAGCATACCACTCCTCTGCTGAGCCAGCTCCACTGGCTGCCAATATGCTTCCGGGCACAATTCAAGGTGCTGGCTTTAGCCTATAAAGCCCTAAACGGTTCTGGCCCCACTTACCTCTCCGAACGCATCTCCACCTATGAACCGACTAGAACATTAAGATCGTCTGGGGAGGCCCTGCTCTCGATCCCGCCTGCGTCACAGGCACGCTTGGCGGGGACGAGAGACAGGGCCTTCTCAGTGGTGGCCCCTCGGCTATGGAATGCCTTACTGGTAAACATCAGACAGGCACCTTCGTTGCTGACGTTTCGGAGAATGGTTAAGACCTGGCTTTATGAACAAGCGTTTGGTTAAGCAGTGCAACCAATCAAAGGAAGACAGTAAATGGAACATAGGAATGGCATAAGGATTATGAGAACGGATCTGATTTCAACTGAGGCGTTATGTTATGTCTGTTTTGTTGATTTGTCTTGTTTGATTGTTAATTGTTGTGGATTGATGCTGTTGATCCTGTTTGTTGCATTGTTATGTTTTAATTGCACTGACACGGTTTGATAATTGTACCATGTAAACCGCATTGAGTCGCCTGTTTGGGCTGAAAAATGCGGTATAGAAATAAAGCAAATAAATAAATAAATAAATAAAGTTTATTATTATATATCATTTTATTTATTTCTATTTATATACAGTATTTATATTCTACCCTTCTCACCCCAAAGGGGAGTTAGGGCAGATCATGATACACATATACACAGTAGACATTCAATGCTGTTTTTACACATACAAGACAGACAGATAGATGTATTTTGGTGTATTTTTCCCAACTTCGGCGCCTGGAGGTTATGCTCAATACCGGCCACAGGAGGGTGCTGTTGCTTCATCCGCTATGACGCCAAGCAGATTGTAGTATTTCCTCCTTGGGTTTGATCGCCAGCATTTTTATGGTATCGTAAAAATACCTCCCCGCTGTAAACAGTCCATAATTTCTCTACTCACAGCTCAGCTCTTTTTGAACGGCTTAGCTGCGCCCGTACCTTGGGAAGTCTGACTTGGCCACGGTAGTCCACGCTCTGGTTACTTCCTGTATAGACTACTGCAATGCTCTCTATGTGGGGTTGCCTTTGAAGACTGCTCGGAAGCTTCAAATGGTCCAACGCTCGGCAGCCAGGATACTAACAGGAGCAGCACTCAGGGAGCACACGATTCCCTTGTTGCGCCAGCTCCACTGGTTACCAGTCTGCTACCGGGCACAATTCAAAGTGCTGGCATTGGACTATAAAGCCCTAAATGGTTCTGGCCCAACTTACCTGTCCGAATGCATCTCCTCCTATGAACCAGCTAGGACATTAAGATCATCTGGGGAGGTCCTGCTCTCAGTCCCGTCGGCATCACAAGCACGCCTGGCGGGGACGAGAGACAGGGCCTTCTCAGTGGTGGCCCCTTGGCTGTGGAACGCCTTTCCTACAGATATCAGATCGGCTCCCTCCTTATTGCCATTTTGGAGGAACGTGAAGATCTGGTTGTTCGAACAGGCATTCGATTAGGCAGTGTAATTGATTACAGGAACACGGAGTAACGGATGATGAGATTGGATTCTGATTCTATTGATGAGACGCGAATGATTTGTCATATTGATGTTTAATTGTTGTTATGCTATTGTTTTTAAATGTTCCAATGGTTTTGTAATGTGTGCATTGAAATTGCTGCTGTTAACCACTTTGAGTTGCCTAAGGGCTGAGAAAAGCGGTATATAAATGAAGTAAATAAATAGGTGGTCAGTAAGCTAGCCTTAACAGTCGGGTGCTCAATCCAACTCAGACTTTGAACTTGCCACCTTCTGGTCGGCAGTGATCTATTGCTGCTGGCGATTAACCAGCAGTGCTACAGCCTGGCCCCAATACAAGCTGTTGTTCTTTTTGGAACAGTAGTTTACATAGAAAGCCCAAGAATCATCGAATCCTAGAGTTGGAAGAGACCTCCTGGGCCATCCAGTCCAACCCCATTCTGCCAAGAAGCAGGAATATTGCATTCAAATCACCCCTGACAGATGGCCATCCAGCCTCTGCTTAAAAGCTTCCAAAGAAGGAGCCTCCACCATGCTCCGGGCAGAGAGTTCCACTGCTGAACGGCTCTCACAGTCAGGAAGTTCTTCCTCATGTTCAGATGGAATCTCCTTTCATGTAGTTTGAAGCCATTGTTCTCTGATGTTTTCTGGCTTTGGTGGTGTCTCCTGTAAATGAATGACCTTGGATTTTCTAGTTGTTTTGCATTTCAAAATCTAAAAATCTCTCTTGATCCATCTTCTTTGCAAAATCAGCACTGCAAAAGGGCATTTGGATACTTCCCAGGTTTTTATTTTTCATAGTTTTTGGAAATGGCCTGGTTCATTGCAGTTTAGGATCAAAATGGTTCCTGGCAGCTCAACAACAGCCTTTAAACCTTGTTGGTGGCTGATGACTCAACCCTCCTCTCTCTTGGATCCCCTTCTAGGAGGCGATGCTCATCTCTCTCTCTGCGCTGAGGCCTAAGATTGCAGAAGCGGCAAAGGGAGTCGATGGCGGCGGTCTGAAAGAAGTCAGTAATTCATAAGATTTGGAAAGGAAAAGCCCACGAAAGAGCAGCAAGACAATGATCAGGAGCAGATTGCAGTCTTCCTTTTCCCTCTCGTTCATTTTCCAAGATGGCAGGCTTTCGCCAAAACCCAGAAAGTGGAGAATCTGACCAAAATAAAGACTGTTTTGTTCTGAATCTCTTTTTTTTTTTTTTACAATACCTGTTTACTAGGGATGTGCAATCCATTAAAATGGTTCAAAAGCCATTACAAAACTACGGAGCGCAGGCATTTAGTTTCTAAAGTGTTTCTAAAGTATAGTTAGTGAGAAATTTTGTTACTATAACAAAAGTAACGGAATTTTGTTACTATTATATTTACTCTAATTGGGGAAACTTCAGGGGCTCTTTCTCCTTTATTTTTAAAGCTATTGGAGTGAAACTTGCCTGAGGTTCTGTTCAACTCTCTGTCCCTTCTGGCAGTGGCTGGTAATTTGTGTAAATGTAAGAGCATCTAAAGCTTTGGAGAGCAGCAATTTCAAAGCTCCCTGCTTGGGGGTAATGTCATGATCATCAGCATAGATGAAACTCTCTATCCCTTGTCAGTGGCTGGTAATTTGTGTAAATGTAAGAGCACCTAAAGCTCCAGAGAGCTTCTGTTCAACCATTTCAAAGCTCCCTGCTTGAGTGGTGATGGCACGATCATCAGCATAGATGAAACTATAAGAGCACCTAGAGCTTTGGAGAGCTTCTGTTCAACCATTTTAAAGCTCCCTGCTTGAGCGGTGATGGCACGATCATCAGCATAGATGAAACTCTCTATCCCTTCTGGCAGTGACTGGTCTTTTGTGTAAATGCAAGAGCACCTAAAGCTTTGGAGGGCTTCTGTTCAACGCTCCCTGATTGAGCGGTGATGGCATGATCGCCAGCATAGATGAAACTCTCTGTCCCTTCTGGCAGTGGCTGGTCATTTGTGTAAATGTAAGAGCATCTAAAGCTTTGGAGAGCTTCTGTTCAGTCATTTCAAAGCTCCCTGCTTGTGTGGTGATGACACAATCGTCAGCATAGATGAAACTCTCTATGCCTTCTGGCAGTGGCTGGTCATTTGTGTAAATGTAAGAGCATCTCTCTCTACAGCTCCCAGCATCCTCTAGATCAGGCCCTTTAGGAGAGGAGGATGCTCCAAATGCACTGCTTCCAAGATGCAAGCTCTCTTCTCCTTGGATTTCTTTGAGAGCATCCCAATCCTGGCATATTTCCAATTTATGGTCTGCAACTCCCTGCAATCCTCCAGATAGATAGATTAGATAGAGATAAATAGGTAGGTAGATAGATCAGGAGGACTGCTGAGAGTTGCAGTCCAAGAATCGGTAGAGAAGGAAGAAAGGGGGGAAAGAGGAAGGGAAGAGGAAGAGAAGGAAAGAAAAAAAGGGAGGGAAGGAAGGAAGGAAGGAGAGAAAGAGGGAGGGAAGGTTGGCCACAGCAACCTGTGGCAAGTACAGCTAGTTTGTAAATAAACACTGAAATTCCAAAAGAGAAAAGGATGCACCTTTAGCTCTGGTTCCCAGCGGTGATGGTTTTCAAGGTGCTCGTGCGTTTCAGGATGTTGGGGACGAAGAGGAGGCCGGACGCTCGCTCGATGCTCTCGATGGGGACCAGGAAGCGCTCCAAGGGGAGCTTCTCGTCCACCGGAGCGTTGGGCATGACGTAGGAGCGCAGCTCCACTTCCCCAGAGGCCTTCTCCAGGAGCACCACCTTGAAGAAGTGCGTGGGCACCGCCACATGGTTCTTCCCAATCACCTGGTACTTCACATACATCTTCCCGTCAGCCTCCATCCTGCAGGAAGAACAACACCAATAATCATAATAATAATAAATACATTTGTTGCTGGGTTATCAATGACATTTCCTAATTGGTTCAGTCATAAAAGATGGGGAAAGTGTAAACACTTTGTATTCAGTATTTACCACACACTTTGCTCTAGTTCTATAACATTAATAATAATAATAATAATAATAATAATAATTGTTGCTGGGTTATCAATGACATTTCCTAATTGGCTCTGTCATACAAAGATGGGGAAAGTTTATTAAGCTGCAAACACTTTGTATTCAGTGTTCGCAGCACATTTTGCTCTAGTTATATAAAATAATAATAATAATAATAATAATAATAATATATTTGTTGCTAAGATGATTCATTGGAACTTGTGCCACGAATACTATCTGCCTGCGACAAAGAACTGATGGGATCACAAGCTGGAAAACGCTGCGGAAAATTAACACTTCAAGCTACCCTGGGACTTCCGAATTCAGACTGATAATAATAATAGAGCACATAAATGACCGTCACCTGGGTAGGAAAAGCGGGCCAGTGCAGACATACACACTCTGGTTATATTTGGTCAAACTCCGGCAATATTTCTCCAAGTTGTTCCAGGCGTTCTGGTTCAGGTGAGGATCCTGGAGGCAAAACACATTCCCGCATTGAGGAGATTCCCCACATTATATGACAGTATATGACAATGGTTTGCTGTAGGCACTGTCAGACCATTTATATGCTAATCAAGGTGGTCAGTTGAAACATTCACACCTAGCTCCAACAGACAAGAGTTCTTTGTCCCACCCTGGTCATTCCACAGATATATAAACCCATTTTCCTAGTTCCAACAGACCTCACTACCTCTGAGGATGCTTGCCATAGATGCAGGCGAAATGTCAGGAGAGAATGCCTCTAGAACATGGCCATATAGCCTGAAAAAACTTACAACAACCGACTTATAGGTCTGTTTGGTTTGGCAGTTTCCTTATCTCTATATACCTACAGCAGGGGGAGGGGCTGTGTGCAGTTCCCTCAACTCTATAGACCTGCTGGTTTGACTTATGGGTCTATGAAGGATTTAATTTCATCTATGCTGACGATTGTGCCATCACCGCCCAAGCAGGGAGCTTTGAAATGGCTGAACAGAAGCTCTCCAAAGCTTTAGATCAAGGATCCTCAAACTTCTTAAACAGAGGGCCAGGTCACAACCTCTCAAACTGTCGGAGGGCCGGATTATAATTTGAAAAAAGCATGAATTCCTATGCACATTGTACATATCTTATTTTTATTGCAAAAAACACTTAAAGCAAGCTGGAATGTGTCCAGAGGAGAGCGACTAAAATGATAAAAGGTCTGGAGAACAAGCCCTATGAGGAGCGGCTTAAGGAGCTGGGCATGTTTAGCCTGAAGAAGAGAAGGCTGAGAGGGGATATGATAGCCATGTATAAATATGTGAGAGGAAGCCACAGGGAGTAGGGAGCAAGCTTGTTTTCTGCTTCCCTGGAGACTAGGACGCAATGGAACAATGGCTTCAAACTACAAGAAAGGAGATTCCATCTGAACATGAGGAAGAACTTCCTGACTGTGAGAGCCGTTCAGCAGTGGAACTCTCTGCCCCGGAGTGTGGTGGAGGCTCCTTCTTTGGAAGCTTTTAAGCAGTGGCTGGATGGCCATCTGTCAGGGGTGATTTGAATGCAATATTCTTGCTTCTTGGCAGGGGGTTGGACTGGATGGCCCATGAGGTCTCTTCCAACTCTATGATTCTATGAAAAACAATACAATAATTAAAATAGACCTGCTGGTCTATTGTAGACCTCACTACCTCTAAGAACAATTGTAGACCTCACTACCTCTGAGGATGCTTGCCATAGATGCAGGTGAAACGTCAGGAGAAAAATTGCCTCCAGAACATGGCCATATAGCCCGGAAAAACCTACAACAACCCACATCTCAAAGCTCCCTGCTTGAGTGGTGATGGCACGATCGTCAGCACAGATGAAATGGCAATGAACACCAAGCTCAGAGATGGACACGAGTGGACTTAATGTCAGGGGAAACCTTTACCTTTACACTTATAGGTCTGTTTAGTTTGGCAGTTTCCTTATCTCTATATACCTACAGCAGGAGGAGGGGCTGTGTGGAAGTTTCCCTCATCTGTATCTACCTACAGCAGTGGGAAGGGCCTGCAGGTTTGATTTATGTCTCTCTATGTCCTCCTGCTCACCTGAGGGGCGACGTTGGCGAGGCAGAAGGTGCTCTGCATGGCGTCCTGGCTGTGTCGGTGGTTGGCGGCGGCGGCCAGGTGTCCCTTGTGGAACCCGCTGCCCTGGTAGTCCTCGTGGGTGGCGCGGTGGAAGGGGTGGGCCTCGGGATCGGCGTGGAAGCGGCACAGCGCACGGTCCGCCTCCCCTCCGCCAGGCCGCAGCCTCTCCATCACCCACAGCGCGCTCCGGCTTCGAGGGTCGTAGCACAGGGCGAAGGAGTCCCTCAGGCGGAGAGGGAGGAAGCCCGGGGAACCGTACTTGGACAAGACGTCCACGCTCAAGGGAGAGGAGGCGGCCAGGGAGGGAAGCCAGGCCCACAGGCCCGCCTGGGAACACGCTCTCCCTTCTTCCTCCGCCTCCTTGACTGCCTTCCCTCGGCCCCAAAGGGCACCCAAGGCGAAGGAGGAGAGCACAGCCGCAGCAGGCGCCCACAGCTTCCCCGCCAGGCCCGCAGCCATGCTCCAACACCTCCCTCGCCCTTCTTCTCCCTTCCTTCCACAAAGGCAAGAGGCGGGACTAGGCCTCTGCCTCCCCGACCGTTAAAGGCACAGGCCTACTTGGGCCTTCCCTCAAGGCCTGACATTCCTCACAGCCTCAGGCTCCTTCCTTTCCTGCTTAAGAGGCTGAGGTAAAAAGGAAGGGGCCTACCGTTCCTCACAGCCTCAGGCCCTTTCCTGTCCCACTTAAGCGGCTGAGGTAAAAAGATAGGGGCCTACCATTCCTCACTGCATCAGGCTCCTACCTTTCCCACTTAAACGCTGAGGTAAAAAGATAGAGGCCAACCATTCCTCACAGCTTCAAGCTCCTTCCTTTCCTGGTTAAGCGCTGAGGTAAAAAGAAAGGGGCCTACCATTCTTCACAGCCTCAGGCCCTTTCCTGTCCCATTTAAGCGGCTGAGGTAAAAAGAAAGGGGCCTACCATTCTTCACAGCCTCAGGCCCTCTCCTTTCCTGCTTAAGCAGCTGAGGTAAAAAGAAAGGGGCCTACCATTCCTCACAGTCTCAGGGCCTTTCCTGTCCCACTTAAGCAGCTGAGGTAAAAAGATAAGGGCCTACCGTTCCTCATAGCCTCAGGGCCTCTCCTTTCCTGCTTAAGCAGCTGAGGGGGAAAAGGAAGGGGCCTAGCATTCCTCACAGCCTCAGGGCCTCTCCTTTCCCGCTTAAGTAGCTGAGGGGGAAAAGGAAGGGGTCTACCATTTCTCACAGTGTCAGGCCCTCTCCTTTCCTGTCTAAGCGGCTGAGGGGGAAAAGGAAGGGGTCTACTGTTCCTCACAGCTTCAGGCCTTTCCCCCCCGCTTAAGTGGCTGAGGTAAAAAGAAAGGGGCCTACCATTCCTCACAACCTCAGGACCTACAATTCCTCACAGCCTCAAGACCTACCATTCCTCACAGCCTCATGCCCCTTCCTTTCCCACTTAAGCGGCTAAGGGGAAAAGGAAGGGGCCTACCGTTCTTCACAGCCTCGGGGCCTACCGATCCTCATAGCCTCAGGGCCTACTATTCCTCACAGCCTCAAGGCCTACCATTCCTCACATCCTCAGGCCCTCTCCTTTCCTGCTCAAGCTGCTGAGGGGAAAAAGGAAGGGGTCTACCATTCCTCACAGCCTCAGGCCCCTTCCTTTCCCACTTAAGCGCTGAGGTAAAAAAGATAGGGGCCTACCATTCCTCACAGCCTCAGGCCCTTTCTTTTTCCGCTTAAGTGGCTGAGGTAATAAGAAAGGAGCCTACTATTCCTCACAGCCTCAGGCCCTTTCCTTTCCCGATTAAGAGGCTGAGGTAAGAAGAAAGGGGCTTAACATTTCTCACAGCCTCAGGTGCCTTCCTTTCCCCCCTCAGGTGTTTAGGCGGGAAAGAAAAGGGCCTGAGGCTGTGAGGAATGATAGGGATTGAGGGAAGGCCCAAGTAGGCCCAATCTGGGTGATAGTATTTATTTACCATATTTGTCAGAGCAGTTCACAGTTGGCAACCTCGATGCCTCAACAAATAAAACAATCATAAAATACTGTTAATAACATTTGAGTAAAATATAAAAACCGTACAAAGCCATAAAAACATTATCGTGAGCGTCTCTATGTTAAAATTGTTATTCAATTGCATCGTCAGGCCGTTCCATGATTACGTATAATTATGCTGGATTAACAAAAGCCTACGCAAAAAGCCAGGTTTTAACCTTTCTTTGAAAAGTCAGGAAGGAGGAGGGCACTCTTATATCTCTGGGTAGGGCGTTCCACAGTCGAGGGGCCACCACTGAGAAGGCCCTGTCTCTTGTCCCCGCCAACCCCCTCTGTGAGGAAGGTGGGACTGAGAGCAGGGCCTCACCAGAACACCTTAGTGTCCTAGATGGTTCATAAGGCGCGATATATTCGGATAGGTAAGCTGGTCCAGAACCATTTACAACTTTAAAGGCTAAAGCCAGCACTTTGAATTGTGTCCAGAAGCAAACTGGCAGCTAGTGGAGCTGGCGCAACAGAGGAGTTGTGTGCTCCCTGAGCGCCACTCCTATTAACTGCCTGGCTGCTGCAAGTTGAACCATTTGAAGCTTCCAAACAGTCTTCAAAGGCAACCCCACATAGAGTGCATTGCAGTAGTCTATACAGGATGTAACCACACTGTGGACTACTGTGACCAAGTCAGCCAAGTCAAGTATGATGGCTGGGTCCGGAAGCCCCGAGCGTTACACACATTCCGCAACAGTTGTGAATAGGGTTAGGGTAAGGTAGGGTAAGGTTCAGGGTTTGGGTTAGGGTAGGGTTTACCGTAAGGGTTAGGGTTCGGGTTTTACCATTAAATGTCTTATATTACTTCTATTATATCTATCTCGGTCACGTGTTCCGTTCTGTGTTGCGCAAACAGCACTCCTGAAGGAGTGAAGCAGAAACAGCGTAATGCCCGGTGCTTTCGGACCCAGCTATCATACTATTACCCAGGCCTGCTCTACTCCAAGTCCTGCCAAAGAAACAATGGAACAGGAGCAAAGAATACACCTGGAATCACACTGTATCCAATTCTGGGCACCACAGTTGAAGGGAGATGTTGAGTCTAAGCTGGAATGTGTCCAGGGGAAGAGGGCAACTCAAAGGATCAAGGGTCTGGAGAACAAGCCCCATGAGGAGCGGCTTAAAGAGTTGGGCATGTTTAGCCTTCAGAAGAGAATGCGGAGAGGAGACATGATGAGGGCCATGGATCAAGATCTGAGGGGAAGTCATAGGGGAGATGTTGACTCTAAGTTGGAGTATGTCCAGAGTAGGGTGACTAAAATGATCAAGTGTCTGGAGAACCAGTCCTATGATGAGTGGCTTAAAGAGCTGAGCATGTTTAGCCTGAAGAAGAGAAGGCTGAGACATGATAGCTATGTATAAATACGTGAGAGGAAGTCATAGGGAGGAGGGAGCAAGCTTCCTTTCTGCTTCCCTGGAGACTAGGACGCAGTGGAACAAAGGCTTCAAACTACAAGAAAGGAGATTCCACCTGAACATTAGGAAGAACCTCCTGACTGTGAGAGCTGTTCAGCAGTGGAACTCTCTGCCCCGGAGTGTGGTGGAGGCTAGTAAATAAATAATAAACACACAAAAACACACTTTAAAATATCAATAAACACACACACAATTCCAAAATTTTTTGGTTGGAAAAGACACGTTGCAAATTTTCTGCCAAAGAAATTTACTCCAACCTGCATCATCAAATACTGAGAAGATGACAAGATGGTATACTCCTCACTCCAAGGAAAATGGAGCCTATTTGAACAGAAGCGAGAACACACAAAAAAAGACGTGTTTTATGTCCACAAAACAATAGAGAAAGAAAGAAAAATCGGAGATTGGCAGCTTGGGACCAAAGAGCCTCAAGGGAGGACAGAATGCCCTCTTCCTTTTTCGAAACACAAAACCCAAAAGTGAATTGATGGATGAGAAAGAAGCTTCTGTGGTGATGACGGCGTTCCGAAGCGACTTTGGGTCCAACTCCATTCCGTTTGTAAACAGAGGACTCCTGCCAACTGCGCCAAAAATGTGCCAACTTCTACGATGCTAAATTCCAATCCGAATCCAGTGACGAAACAAGGACAGCAAGCCTGATCCCGTATAAACCTGAAGAGCAAAGCACTAAAGTAATTTGGTGAAGCAGCGCCCGACAAAGACGTTGACATCCCCGTTTGTCATTTGTCACATCCACTTTCCATCCTTGGGATTCGTATGCTATCCTCCAAAGAGAGCCCACATTCATCATGTGAGTTAAAGCAAATATGGGCAAACTTTGACCTTTGCTCAAAGTGTTTTGGACTACAACTCCCACAACTCCCAGCCTCAGGCCCTTACTTTTTCTCCCTCAGCCGCTTAAGTGTTATATCTAATGAGACCTGAAGGTAAGCCTCTCTTAGATCTATCACTCTATCATCTACCTGAAGGTAGGCATCTCTTAGGTCTATCACTCTATCGTTTAGCTTAAGCGGCTGAGGGGGAAAATGAAGGGATCTGAGGCCAGGAATTGTGGGAGTTGAAGTCCAAAACAACCAGAGGGAAGACCAAAGTTTACCCATGCCTGTTCTATCTTTTCCACAACCCACTGACAGATGGACACAGAAGGAAATAAACATCCCAAAGCCTCATGGAATGAACGTCAATGTTCAACTCGATGACGAAGCCTCTTTAGTGGATTCCGATCCCTTGGAAAGGCCTTGGACGAGCTGTAATGTCATCCTTTGGGCCTGTAAATTTCCAAACACGGAGGAGGTTGTCTCTCTCGAAGGCAGCGGGGTGATAAGGCGGTTGGTTGGTTCCAACATCGTTCTCTTCCTTCCATTTGGTCTCTTTGGGACCAGCTTCGAAAAGAAATTGCCAGTCCCCCAAAAAGAAGGAGAACGAATCGGGGAAAGTGGTGGAAACATAATCCTCTCGAAAGAAGAGACAGAGAGCTCCATCTACTATCAAGATATACAGGAGACCGCTGTGTCAAAGCAAACCCTTGAAGTCCTCACTCCATCCATCTTGGGGGGTTTTTTTGCATCTTGGGAGTTCCTTCCATTAATGCCATTGTTTGTTCCGCGGAGGCTGAAACACATAGAAAACTCTGTATTTCATTTCCCCGACTACAGATAAGTCATTAAAAAAAATACAGGAAAGAAGGTAACTCCATAAAAAGTCTTTTTTTTCTCCCACCATGGAGGGGCTATTTGGCGTCTTGGAGGTCTTTCGCCTTCTTCAAAATGAGATGGACGTCTGAAATGGGGTAATCCTGCAATGGCAAAAATATAAAGGATTACTTTGAGTCTCCTGGTGGGGAGAAAAAGCAGAGTAGAAATAAACACCACCACCATCTTCATCATCATCACTGAGTTTGGGGATTCTAGGCAGTTCACGACATAATGGAAAAATATAAATACGAGGGGTATTTTTTAAGTAAGGTCCGTTTTGTTGTAGACACTAATAGTTCGCGCACATACCGCAAAGAGCGCGTGTGTCGTGTACCGGCATGCCTCGGGAACAACTGTGCTCAGTTTCCACTCTGTAGCTAACCTGTACGGTTCTGTTCTGTGCTTTAAAAATGTTTAAGACTATCAACTCACCCTCCGCATGTGAGGTTCGCTCAGTGATACGGAACCTGCCTGCTGCAGAAATTCATCAACAGATTTGTGAAGTGTTATGAGTGAAAGCAAAGTGCGTAAGTGGGTACGACAATTTAAAGATGGCCGTGACAACGTCCATGATGACGACCGCTCCGGTCGCCCTTCTTTGATTACAAACGATTTGGTGGCTTCAGTTGAAGCGAGGATTCGTGAGAACAGGCGCTTCACAATAACCGGTCTCCCAAACGAATTTCCTGACGTGTTGAGATCAGTGCTTTACAACATTGTTTCTGAACACCTAAAGTTTAGGAAACTGTGCTCCCGTTGGGTCCCGAAACCCCTAACAGAGGACCACAAAAATCAAAGATTTGAGTGTGCGTTCAAATCAAATCGTCTGTAATCAAAGAAGGGCGACCGGAGCGGTCGTCATCATGGACGTTGTCACAGCCATCTTTGAATTGTCGTACCCACTTACGCACTTTGCTTTCACTCATCACAGTATCACCATACACTTCACAAATCTGTCGATTGATTTCTGTAGCAGGCATGTTCCTTGCTGACAAAAACCGTATCACTGAGTGAACCTCACATGCGGAGGGTGAGTTGATAGTCTTAAACATTTTTAAACCACAGAACAGAACCGTACAGGTTAGCTACAGAGCGGAAACTGAGCACAGTTGTTCCCGAGGCATGCTGGTACACGACGCACGCGCTCGTTGCGGTATGCATGCGAACTACTAGTGTCTACAACAAAACGGACCTTACTTTAAAAATACTCCTTGTGTATATATATATATACACACACACACATACATATATAACGTGTATTATGTATAACATTTTGCATTTCAGTAAAACAGTGAAGCACACTATGAATAAATATAAAATATAATAATAATATAAATAATGTAAATAAATATAAACTATTATTATTATCATTATCCAGCGCCAACTGCTGCTCTGGGACCAGAGTGAAGAGACGAGGCCAGGAAGACAGTTCCACCTTGTCTCCTGTGCTAATAATATAATATAATATATTGTATATATATATAATATTGATAGTATGCAAAGCTATGAACCTCGCAAAGATTGTTCACACTTAACAAACTCCCTCTGCTTCTCTCTCTCAAGGGTTTTACCTGCAAAAGTCGCATGTTGAGAGTAAAATCGCCTTCTAGCAATTGGTCCCGAATGAGCCTACGGTGACAGGAGAAAGAGAAGATGTGACAAAAATCAGACGGGAGAGAAAGGGAATGTTGCATTGTCAACAACTGGAATGGCTGATTATTTTAGTGACACAAAAGCACAGTATGTCACAGCAAATAAGATCTATATGCTGGATGATGATGATGATGATTATTATTATAACCCCATGATGATAATGTAATAATATAGTAATATAAATAAAAAATGATATGTATACATATTATATTAACATAACACAATATTAGTATTATATATTATTATATTGCACTATACTACTATACTGCGATATTATTAGTAATATATATAATATATAATAATTATTATATTATTATATATTACTAGCCGTCCCCTGCCACGCGTTGCTGTGGACCAGTCTGTGTTTATGTGTTTTGTGTGCGTATATAAGTGTGTTTGCGTATATATGTGTGGTTTTGTAATGCATTGTAATGTTTTTTTTTGTTTTTTTGCTTTTTAAGTCCCTTCCGCTGTGTTTTTCAATGTTTTTATGAGTGACGGTCACTCGTTGGCCTGAGAGGTGTCTTGTGTCCAAATTTGGTGTCAATTCGTCCAGTGGTTTTTGATTTATGTTAATCCCACAAACAAACATTACATTTTTATTTACGTAAATTATATTGTACTGTATTATTATACCACAATACAAATAGAACACCACCAATATATTATATAATATATTGTAGCATATCATAAGCAGTATTATGTACTATAATATATTACAACATTATTAATATTATATATATTAGTAGTATTATATTACAATGTTATTATGTTTATATATTATTATGTGGTATGTAAGTATGTGTGTGTATATGCATGCTTGCTCTGGTTCTGATTTTGCAGCAATCTGATTTGGCGCAAGCCTTCTGATCTCCAACCACAACAAAGCCTTTGGCCGAAGGACACAGGAAGGTCTTGGCTTGGGCCAAAGTCCATCTCGTCCAACCAGGTAAGATAAACTTGGGTGAGATGGACTTTGGTCTCTCCAAGAGTAATGCATTATCAGCATACTCACCAACAAAGCTGCAGTCAACTTCCAAGACCTAGAGAGGTAAACAGCCCCCTGGGAGATAGAATTCCCAGAAAGCCACTGTGGGAGGGCAGCTCGAATTACAACCAATCTATTCTCATTTGATTCCTTTTTGAAGCTTTATTAGTATTAGTATGGGTGCTGCTAACTGTGTTTTGTGTTGTGAGCTGCCCCGAGTCCCCTTGGGAAAGGGGGCGGGATGTAAATAAAGATGATGATGATGATTAGCTGAGAACAGTGAGTGCCATGAAGAAGAAGGAGGAGAAAGGAGGAAGGGGAAGGAGGAGAAAGAAGGAAAGAGGAGGAAGGGGAAGGAGAAAGGAAGGACAAAGGAGGAAGGAGGAGGAAGAAGGAAGGAGGAGAAAGGAGTAAAAATGGAGGAGAAAGTGAAGAAAGAAGGAGGGATAAAGGAGGAAGAGAAAGGAGAAAGCGGAAGGGAAAGGAGGAGAAAGGAAAGAGGAGGGAGGAGAAAGTGAAGGAGGAAAGAGGAAGGAAGAGGAAGGAGAAAGGAGAAGGAAGGAAGAGGAAGGAGGAAGAGAAAGGCGAAGGAGAAAGGGAAAGGAGGAGAAAGGAAAGAGGAGGGAGGAGAAAGTGAATAAAGGAGGAAAGACGAAGGAAGAGGAAGGAGAAAGGAGAAGGAAGGAGGAGAAAGGAGGAAGTGAAAGGCGAAGGAGGAAGGGAAAGGTGAAGAAAGGAAAAAGGAGGGAGGAGAAAGTAAATAAAGGAGGAAGAGGAAGGAGAAAGGGGAAGGAAGGAAGAGGAAGGAGGAAGTGAAAGGCGAAGGGGAAGGGGAAGGAGGAGAAAGAAAGGAAGGAGGAGAAAGTGAATAAAGGAGGAAAGAATAAGAGGAAGGAGAAAGAGGAAGGAGAAGGAAGAGGAAGGATGAGAAAGGAGGAAGTGAAAGGCAAAGGAGAGAAAGGAGGGAAGAGGAGAGAGGAGAAAGTGAATAAAGGAGGAAAGAGGAAGGAAAAGAAAGGAAGGGGAAGGAGAAAGGAGAAGGAAGGAAGGGGAAGGAGAAAGTAAAAGGTGAAGGAGGAAGGGAAAGGAGGAAAAAGCAAAGAGGAGGGAGGAGAAAGTGAATGAAGGAGGAAAGAGGAAGGAAGAGGAAGGAGGAAGAAGGAAGAGGAAGGAGGAGAAAGGAGGATGTGAAAGGCAAAGAAGGAAGAGAAAGGAGGAGAAAGGCAAGAGGAGGGAGGAGAAAGTGGATAAAGGAGGAAAGAGGAAAGAAGAGAAAGGAGAAGGAAGGAAGAGGAAGGAGGAGAAAGGAGGAAGTGAAAGGTGAAGGAGGAAAGGAAAGGAGGAGAAAGGAGGAAAGAGGAGGGAGAAGAAAGTGAAGAAAAAAAGGAAGAGTAGGGAGGGAGGAGAAAGGAAGGAAGGAGGAAGAGAAAGGAGAATGGAGGAGGAAGTACAAAGAAGGAAGGAGAAAAGTGGAGGAGAAAGTGAAGAAAGGAGGAAGGAGAAATAACAACAATAACAACAACAATGCTTTGTTTATATCCCGCCCCATCTCCCCAAGGGGACTTGGAGCAGCTTACAAAGGGAAAGATCATATACACAGTAATACACACAGGACAATTTGGGGGAAATTAAATCAACAGAAGTAAATAAAAATCATAATACATAGGAAAGAATAAATAACAGGGGACATGTTAAGTTACAAAATATTGTAAGTATAAAACGAAGTAATGAATAGTACATGGAAGGAGAAGGAGGAGGAGGAGGAGGAGGAGGAGGAAGGACAACAACAAGGGGGAGTCCCATACATCAACATAGCGCAGCAGACCAGCAGCAGGAAATCAAAGCGGTTGTCGTCGGCGAAGAGGGAGTCCCAGATGCGGATGACGTCTGGCAAGAGGAATTCCTGGGAGAGGAGCAGCGTCAGCCAGCGGAAGGCAAAGAACTGGGGCTTGATGCTCTGCTCTTGCTGCAAAGAGACCCCCCAAGACAAGCATCCCTTCAGCTCATTGCCAAGAGGGATCCAGAACAGGAACAGAAATCATTCCAAAAACTGTTGGAGGGGATGCCAAGAAGTGGGAACATATACACATATGTGGTGGAAATGCAAAAATGTAAGTAATCTTTGGGGGGGGGGGGGGAGTATTTATAGGTGCCAAGATGCAAGCAAATACCAAAATAGTTTAGCATGGCTCAAGCTCTTTCAAAAAATATACGGTAGCCTCACAAAAGGAAGTGGGAAACACCTGGTTTGCATGACAGAAATCCTCGAGTCAGTGTCTCGTTCGAGTAGAGCTCGGTTTCTTTTTTTTGTTTCTAAAAAGGACAATTCAGCACCTGAAACTCTTTCGGTGTTTGGAGAGGGTTTCGCTTAGTCGCTATACGGCTCTACAGGAAGCTTGTGGGTTTCAATACGCAGCACTTCCTTCCCTCAAAAGCCTTAAGCAGAGAATGAGTATACTTGTACTACTACTACTATTATTAAGAATATTATTAATAATATACTATTATTAATATGGTAATAACAATAACAACATACTACTATTAATACTTGTACTACTATTATTAATAATATACTATTATTAATATACTAATAACAATAGCATACCACTATTAACACTTGTACTACTACTATTAATAATATACTATTATTAATATATTAATAATAACAACATACTACTATTAATACTTGTACTACTATTATTAATAACATACTATTATTACTATATTAATAACAATAACAACATACTACTATTAACACTTGTACTATTATTAAGAATATACTATTACTAATATATTAATAATAACTACATACTGCTATTAATACTTTTACTATTATTAATAACATACTATTATTACTATATTAATAACAGTAACAACATACTTTTATTAACACTTGTACTACTATTATTAAGAATATACTATTATTAATATATTAATAACAACATACTACTATTACTACTTGTACTACTATTAGTAACATACTATTATTACTATATTAATAACAGTAACAACATACTTCTATTAACACTTGTACTACTATTATTAAGAATATACTATTATTAATATATTAATAATAACTACATACTACTATTAATACTTGTACTATTATTAATAACATACTATTATTACTATATTAATAACAGTAACAACATACTTTTATTAACACTTGTACTACTATTATTAAGAATATACTATTATTAATATATTAATAATAACAACATAGTGCTATTAATACTTGTACTACTATTAATAATATACTATTATTAATATATTAATGACAATAACAACATACTATTAATACTTATACTACCATTATTAATAATACACTATTATTAATATATTATTAATAACATACTACTATTAACACTTGCACTACTATTATTAATAATATACTATTATTAATATATTAATAACAACATACTGCTATTAATACTTGTACTACTATTAATAATATACTATTATTAATATATTAATAACAATAACAACATACTACTATGAACACTTGTACTGCTGTTATTAATAATAAAATATACTATTATTAATACATAAATAAAAACAACATACTGCTATTAATACTTGTACTACTATTATTAATAATATATTATTATTAATATATTAATAATAACATACTGCTATTAATATTTGTACTATTTTAATAATATACTATTATTAATATATTAATAACAACAACATAATGCTATTAATACTTGTACTACTATGATTATTGAGAATATTAATAATAAGATATGCTGAGCTGCTAAACTTGCTGACCAAAAGGTCGGCAGTTCGAATCCGGGGAGTGGAGCTCCTGCTGTTAGCCCCAGCTCCTGTCAACCTAGCAGTTCAAAAACATGCAAATGTGGGTAGGTCAATAGGTACCGCTTCTGCAGGAAGGTAACAGAGCTCCATTCAGTCATGCTGGCCACATGACCTTGGAGGTGTCTATGGACAATGCTGGCCCTTCGGCTTAGAAATGGAGATGAGTCCCAGAGTCGGACACAAGTAGACTTAATGTCAAGGGGAAACCTTTACTTTTGTTGTTGTTGTTGTTATTATTATTATTATGTGACATACAAATACAGGCATTTCTCACCAGCTTCATGTACAGCTCCATGTCTTTCTCTTTCAAGGTGCAGTAGACCTTCTCCATTTTGTAGGTGATGCCACACTGGGAGTCGTCCAGGGACTTGATGAAGTTGTCCCTGATCTCGGACATGAGGTTGGTGAAGCAGAAGAAGGTGTCCGCTTCGGCGTGTTCTGTGAGGGGCAAAGAGGACGCCATTATCTGCTCCGTTTGTAGGGTAAATTTTGGAATGGCATGACTCTTTTAGATCATAACCTTTTGGAAAAATGATACCATAACCTTTTGGAACATGGCATTCGCCATAACCTTTTGGGAAATCAGGAATCTCGCTGGGAAGAGTGAAAAACCCACTTGAGACAACCTTTTCCTTAGTAGTAAATATCCACCAGCATTCATGGCAAGGCAATTAGGTTTCTCGACTGTTAGACTGATATACCTAGATATCTCTTTGAACTGTTAGGAGCAAAGATATGCCAATGCACAAAATACATATAGCAGAGTTCCAGAAGTGTTGTTTCAGTTGCTCAAAAAACATCTACTCTCCCTTCAAACATAATGCTTTCAAGTAGTCTTCATTAAAATAATAATAAAAATAATAAAAATAAATAATAATAATAAAGTAGTCTTCATTAAAGTAACGTAGTTGGTTTACTCACAAACTTCATGTATTCAGCATAAAGGTACTTTGCATATCAATCTAGTTACTTATAAGATTTGAAGTAATTTCTCTGTGTAGGTTACATAGGGCATCTTTCTTAGAACCAGCAGTCCATAGTCTACAGCATCTCTCTATTCTGAGAGTCGAATGGAGTCTCTGCTCTAACGCATTCCGTTTGTACTGAAGCCTCTACATTGGAAGTTTAATGGCTTCTGCCTAAACTGTTTCTACTGGTGTCTGAAATTGTACTGTTTCTACATGAATGTCTAATGGCTTCTGCCTTTCTAAAATGGAGTCTGAGTTCTGAATAGTCACAGTTCTGGTCACATGGTCTTCAGCCCCTCTCACAACATATCAATATTGACATATACAATACAAGAAGCAATTCTATACATAACAAATAACTATGGATGTATGATTTTATTGACTTTTTATTAAACTATGTTTTATATGCTATGTTGTATTTTATATGTTGGGGGGCATTGAATTGTGCCGAGAGTAAACTGCCTTGAGTCACTTTCGGGCTGAGAAAGGCGGTATATAAATACAGTAAATAATAAAATGATAATAAAATAACTAGTGGAGGCTTGAAGAAGGTTGCTATTTTCTAAAATGGAGTCTGAGTCCTAAATAGTCCCAGTTCTGCTCACATGGTTTGCAGCCCCTCCCAGAACATAAGAGTTGAGGAAAACTGCATATCAATACACAAGGATACAATACAGGAAAACAATTCTATGCATAACAAATAACTAGTGGAGGCTTGAAGAAGGTTGCTATTTTCCAAAATGGAGTCTGAGTCCTGAATAGTCCCAGTTCTGGTCACATGTATAAGTAATTCTATATATAACAAATAACTAGCGGAGATTTGAAGAAGGTTGCTGTTTCCAACAGTAAAGAGAGTGGCTCAGGAAGTGGCTCAGGAAGCGCAGGCCCCTCTTACCTTTCCATTCGCTGTTGGGGTCGGTGGCGAACGTGTAGTAGAGCGGCCCCACGATTTCGTTCATGCCTTGGACGTAGGCGATGCCCGGGTTCAGCTTGGCGTAGATGAAGAGGATCCGCTCCACCACCTCCCAGTGGGCTTCGCAGCCGTTGGGCAGGATTTCGTATTCGCTCAATGAATTCGGGGCTGTCGTTTTGTGGGGAGAACTCACCTGGGAGATAAATAGAATTATTGATTGATCAACAGTATTGATACCCCACAGGAGCAGAACTCCTCTCCTCCTCCTATACGAGGATATAATGTTTGTGCTCACGTTGGTCACGCCACTCCTGTTCCTGGCCACGGTCTGGGACTTGAGGGTGGTCTGCTCCACGCGTTTGCGGAGGGTCTCAAACTCGTTCTGTGGGTCGAGGATCAAGAGGCAAGGGTAGTCGGTGGGCCGCTGGAAGAAGGCCATGTCCGGATAGAGTCGCCTGCGAGGGTCACACAACCAAAGGTTGGCATGAAGGCTGTTCAGCAAAGATTTTAGAATGTCTATATTTGGTAGACATTGTCTATATGTCTATACAGGTAGGCCCTGACTCATAAAAATCAAAGTTTTGGCTGAGAAAAAGAGCATCCTAAGCTGCTATATAGAACTCCAATATGCTGATGATAACATACTCTGTGCTCATTCAGAAGAAGACCTGCAAGCCTCTCTAAACACCTTTGCAGAAGCATACTGGCAAGCTATTTAACCTCAGCAGACTGAAAGCCAAAACCAAAGTCTACGAGGGATCACCTAAGTAAGTATACCACTATACTCCCTTATTATTAGTAATACATGTAATATATAATATATAATTAGATTATATATGTATATGTGTGTGTATATATATATGTATATGTATGTATGTGTATATATATATATATATATATATATACACACACACACACATACACACATATATACATACATACTAGCCATCCCCTGGCATGCATTGCTGTGGCCCTGTCTATGTGTTTTATGTGTGTATATGTGTGTGTATATATTTGTGTATACGTGTAAATAAGTGTGTTTGCATATATATGTGTGTGTATGTGGCTTTGCGCATGCATTGTAATGTATTTTTTAGTTTTTTTGGCTTTTTAAGTCCCTTCTGTTGTGTTTTTATGAGTGATGGTCACTCGTTGGCCTGAGAGGTGTCTTGTGTCCAAATCTGGTGTCAATTCGTCCAGTGGTTTCTGAGTTCTGTGAATCCCACAAACGAACATTACATTTTTATTTATATAGATTAGCCGTCCCCGCCGCACATTGCTGTGGCCCAGTCTGTGGTTTTTTGTGTGTATATATATATATATATATATCACAAATATATATATATATAGTTTTGCGCATGTGTTGTAATGTATTTTTAGTTGTTTTTAAGTCTCTTCTGCTCTGTTTTTCAGTGTTTTTATGGGTGATGGTCATTTGTTGGCCTGATATGTGTCTTGTGTCCAAATTTGGTGTCCATTCGTCCAGTGGTTTTGGAGTTATGTTAATCCCACAGATGAACATTACATTTTTATTTATATAGATTACATTGTACTATATTATTACACCAGAATATATGCAATACACTACTAGTAATTATACTATTAGCACTATATATATATATATATATATATGTATATATATATATAATTATTATAATACATTACTATGACATTATTATTAAAATATAAGTCGGAAATGACACACACACACAATATACTATTACTATATTATTAATATTATTATATATGATATTAAACATTATATTATCTATATAAATAAAAATGTAATATTTGTTTGTGGGATTAACATAACTCAAAAACCACTGGACGAATCGCCACCAAATTTGGACACAGTACATGTATCAGGCCAAAGAGTGACCATCACTCAAAAAAACACTGAAAAAACAGAAGATGTGCAAAACGACATATATACACATAAACACAAATATATACATAAACATATACACATATGTACACACACAAAACACATATACACAGACGGCCACAGCAACGTGTGGCAGGGGATGGCTAGTATTAAATAATAATAATAATAATTATTATTATTATTATTATTATTATTATGAATGCCTACCTGACATCCTTGTCAATCTGCAGCAGGACTTCGTTGTCTTTGAAGTAAGTATTCCACCGACTATCTGGATTCGGATTCAGCGGCTTCACAAAAGAAGCAAGAAAAGATCGGGAAGAAAACAAAGGAAGTAAGCCGGAAATAAAAATTAATCAAAACTAATAATAATAATGATAATAATGATATGAAGAAGCAGCCTTATGGTGGACTCACGTGGTCTTCTAGTGTCACGTCTTCCCTGGAGACACCGAGGTTGGCTTTGGCGATCCCAGGCTGGATAATCATTTCCTTCAAGAACTGGGCGTACAATTCCCTTTTTTGGGGAAGAGAAAAAGAATCACGGCACACAGTTTTGCTCCCATTATTATGCAAATTATACAATTTGATGCAACTACAGAAATATACGGAATGTACCTCTGCTTCTTCAAGAGAGAGGTCCATAACGTTCTCTCGACCGGGAGGTAGTTCAAGAGGATCTGCATCGAGAAAAGCCATTTTATTATTATTTTACTAAAGGAAAGAGATTTGGGGACATTCAGATTGGCACATTATTGATTCCTGAATCAGCCACTGCCAGAAGGGACACAGAGTTTCATCTATGCTGACGATCATGCCATCACTGCCCAAAGAGTTGGACAGATGCTCTTCGAAGCTTTAAATGCTCTTATAGTTTCATCTATGCTGATGATCGTGCCATCACCGCTCAAGTAAGGAACTTTGAAACGGTTGGACAGAAGCCCTCCAAAGCTTTGAACTTTCATCTGTGCTGACGATCGTGCCATCACCGCTCAAGCAACGAGCTTCGAAATGGTTGGATGGAAGCTCTCCAAAACTTTAAATACTCTTATAGTTTCATCTATGCTGACGATCGTGCCACCACCGCTCAAGCAAGGCGCTTTGAAATGGTTGGACAGAAGCCCTCCAAAGCTTTCAACTTTCATCTATGCTGATGATCGTGCCATCACTGCTCAATCAAGGAACTTTGAAACGGTTGGACAGAAGCCCTCCAAAGCTTTAGGTGGTCTTATAGTTTCATCTATGCTGATGATTGTGCCATCACCGCTCAAGCAGAGAGCTTTGAAATGGTTGAACAGAAGCTCTCTGAATCTTTAAATGCTCTTATAGTTTCCTCTATGCTGACGATTGTGCCATCACTGCTCAAGCAAAATGGTTGACAAGCTCTCCAAAACTTTAAATGCTCTTATAGTTTCATCTATGCTAACGATCATGCCATCACTGCTCAATCAGGAAATTTTGAAATGGTTGGACAGAAGCCCTCCAAAGCTTTAAATACCCTTATAGTTTCATCTATGCTGACGATCATGCCATCACCGCTCAAGCAAGGAGCTTTGAAATGGTTGGACAGAAGCCCTCCAAAGCTTTGAACTTTCATCTATGCTGATGATCGTGCCAACACCGCTCAGGCAAGAAACTTTGAAATGGTTGGACAGAAGCTCTCAGAAGCTTTAGGTGCACTTATATTTTCATCTATGCTGACGATTGTGCCATCACCGCTCAATCAGGGAACTTTGAAATGGTTGGATAGAAGCCCTCCAAAGCTTTAACCTTTCATCTATGCTGATGATTGTACCATCACCGCTCAAACAAGGAGCTTTGAAATGGTTGGACAGAAGCTCTCCAAAGCTAAGATGCTCTTATAGTTTCATCTATGCTGATGATTGTGCCATCACTGCTCAATCAGGGAGCTTTGAAATGGTTGGACAGAAGCCCTCCAAAGCTTTAAGTGCTCTTATAGTTTCCTCTATGCTGACGATTGTGCCATCACTGCTCAAGCAAAATGGTTGACAGAAGCTCTCCAAAACTTTGAATGCTCTTATAGTTTCATCTATGCTGATGATCTTGCCATCACCACTCAAGCAAGGAATTTTGAAATGGTTGGACAGAAGCCTTCCGAAGCTTTAGGTGCTCTTATAGTTTCATCTATGCTGATGGTCATGCCATCACCACTCAAGCAAGGAGCTTTGAAATGGCTGGATGGAAGCTCTCCAAAGCTTTAAATGTTCTTATAGTTTCATCAATGCTGACGATCGTGCCATCACTGCGCAATCAGGGAACTTTGAAATGGTTGGACAGAAGCCCTCCAAAGCTTTAGGTGCTCTTATAGTTTCATCTATGCTGATGATCGTGCCATCACCACTCAAGCAAGGAGCTTTGAAATGGTTGGACAGAAGCTCTCCAAAGCTTTAGGTGCTCTGATAGTTTCATCTGTGCTGACGATAGTGCCATCACCACTCAAGCAAGAGCGGAGAAGAGCAAACCAGAGACCACTGACTACAATGCAGCCTGAGCTCTGCCATATGCACAATGGAGGACCTTCTCACAGCAACACCAGAGGCACGACAAGTGGTCAAAGGAAATTGAGCATAATGCCAAGTTTTATTTATTTATCGTGTCAGAAGCTAATTGAGAATAGCTTCTGACACGATAAATAAATAAAATCGATTTATTTATCTGTTAATAGAGATCGATACAGTATGATTCAAACCCGAAGAGGAATACTCAAGGGAGTGAAGGAAGCCCTCTCACCTTCCAGCAGAGACAACGCAAACCACCTTCAAAAGGAACCCCTGGGAAATAAGGGAAAGAAAACCAAAAAGCAAGATTAGTTTTCTGTAGCTTTTGGAAAGGAGGTGGTTCTATTATGTATTGATTAGTATTTGTAGTATTCGACAGCTAAATAGTAAGCAGGCCTTGAGCCTATCACCAAGACGACTTCAAAGATTGCAACAGCAGCTAGTAAATCATTCGTTCCTCAAGTTAGTATTTTGGCAGCTGAACAATAGCTCAAGCTGTAGGTCTTGAATCGGAAATTGATTCCAAAGTCCATTTCGTCCTATTCAAAGAGCCAGGATTTCATTGGGAAATAAGAGAGCCCCATAGAATGTAGCTATCCATGAAAGGGGAATACTCTTATCAATAGTATCAATAATACAATAATATTATAATATAATATTATCAGTAATGCAAGTGCTCTTTCAGGGGCAAAATAACATAATAATCAAATATTAACATTAATAACGATTGATGATAATATTATCAATAATACACATGCTCTTTCAGGGGCAAAATAACAACAGCAGCAGCAGCAACAACCTCCATATAATAATAATAATAATAATAATAATAATAATAATAATTGATAGTAATATTATCAATAGTAGTCGTGCTCTTTCAGGGGCAAAACATCAGCAGCAACAATAACAACCTCCAAATAATAATAATAATAATAATAATAATAATAATAGATGATAATATTATCAATAGTAGTCGTGCTCTTTCAGGGGCAAAACAACAACAGCAGCAACAACAAAAATAACCTCCATATAATAATAATAATAATAATAGATAATATTATCAATAGTAGTCGTGCTCTTTCAGGGGCAAAACAGCAGCAGCAGCAGCAACAATAACAACCTCCATATAATAATAATAATAATAATAATAATAATAACTGATAATATTATCAATGGTAGTTGTGCTCTTTCAGGGGCAAAACAGCAGCAGCAACAATAAGAACCTCCATATAATAATAATAATAATAATAATAATAATAACTGATAATATTATCAATGGTAGTTGTGCTCTTTCAGGGGCAAAACAGCAGCAGCAACAATAACAACCTCCATATAATAATAATAATAATAATAATAATAATAATAACTGATAATATTATCAATGGTAGTTGTGCTCTTTCAGGGGCAAAACAGCAGCAGCAACAATAAGAACCTCCATATAATAATAATAATAATAATAATAATAACTGATAATATTATCAATGGTAGTTGTGCTCTTTCAGGGGCAAAACAGCAGCAGCAACAATAAGAACCTCCATATAATAATAATAATAATAATAATAATAATAACTGATAATATTATCAATGGTAGTTGTGCTCTTTCAGGGGCAAAACAGCAGCAGCAACAATAACAACCTCCATATAATAATAATAATAATAATAATAATAATAACTGATAATATTATCAATGGTAGTTGTGCTCTTTCAGGGGCAAAACAGCAGCAGCAACAATAAGAACCTCCATATAATAATAATAATAATAATAATAATAATGGATAATATTATCAATAGTAGTCGTGCTCTTTCAGGGGCAAAACAGCAGCAGCAGTAACAATAACAACCTCCATATAATAATAATAATAATAATAATAATAATAATAATGGATAATATTATCAATAGTAGTCATGCTCTTTCAGGGGCAAAAAAGCAGCAGCAGCAGCAAGAACAACAACAACCTCCATATAATAATAATAATAATAATAATAATAATAATAATTGATAATATTATCAATAGTAGTTGTGCTCTTTCAGGGGCAAAACAGCAGCAGCAGCAACAATAACAACCTCCATATAATAATAATAATAATAATAATAATAATAATAATTGATAATATTATCAATAGTAGTTGTGCTCTTTCAGGGGCAAAACAGCAGCAGCAGCAACAATAACAACCTCCATATAATAATAATAATAATAATAATAGATAATATTATCAATTGTAGTTGTGCTCTTTCAGGGGCAAAACAGCAGCAGCAGCAACAATAACAACCTCCATATAATAATAATTATTATTATTATTAATAATAATAATATTATCAATAGTAGTTGTGCTCTTTCAGGGGCAAAACAACAGCAGCAGCAGCAACAACAATAACAACTTCCATATAATAATAATAATTGATGATAATATTATCAATAGTACTTTTGCTCTTTCAGGGACAACAACAACAACAACAACATAATGATAATGATAATAATAATGAGAATAATAATGGATGATAATATTATCTTGCTCTTTCAGGGGCATAATAATCATAATATAAAATATAATAATGTTATACATTATAATTTATGATATTCTCAATAATACGAGTGCTCTTTCAGGGGCAAAATAGCATAATAAAAAAATAAGAAGAATAATAATAATGGATGATAATATTCTCAATAATACACATACTCTTTCAGGGGCAAAATAACATAATAAAAATATTAATAACAGATCATAGAATCAAAGAGTTGGAAGAGACCTCATGGGCCATCCAGTCCAACCCCCTGCCAAGAAGCAGGAATTGTTGTTCATTCGTTCAGTCGTCTCCGACTCTTCGTGACCTCATGGACCAGCCTACGCCAGATCTCCCTGTCGGCCGTTACCACCCCCAGCTCCCTCAAGGTCAGTCCAGTCACTTCAAGGATGCCATCCATCCATCTTGCCCTTGGTCGGCCCCTCTTCCTTTTGCCTTCCACTTTCCCCAGCATCATTGTCTTCTCTAGGCTTTCCTGTCTCCTCATGATGTGGCCAAAGTACTTCAACTTTGTCTCTAGTATCTTTCCCTCCAGTGAGCAGTCGGGCTTTATTTCCTGGAGGATGGACTGGTTGGATCTTCTCGCAGTCCAAGGCACTCTCAGCACTTTCCTCCAACACCACAGCTCAAAAGCATCGATCTTCCTTCGCTCAGCCTTCCCTAAGGTCCAGCTCTCACATCCGTAGGTGACTACAGGGAATACCATGGCTTTGACTAGGCGGATCTTTGTTGCCAGTCTGATGTCTCTACTCTTCACTATTTTATCGAGACTGAACAGGAATATTGCATTTAAATCACCCCTGACAGATGGCCATCCAGATGATAATATCATCAATAATACAAGTGCTCTTTCAAGGGCAAAATAGCATAATAATCATAATATAAAATATAATAATGTTATCCATTATAATTTATGATATTCTTAATAATACGAGTGCTCTTTCAGGGGACAGCATAATAATAATTATGTAAAATATAATATATATTATATAAAATATAATAATGTTTTCTATAGTAATAATAATGTATGATATCAGTAATACAAATGCTCTTTCAGGGGCAAAATAGCATAATAATAATAATAATAATCATAATATAAAATATAATAATGTTATCCATTATAATTTATGATATTCCCAATAATACAAGTGCTCTTTCAGGGGATAGCATAATAATAATTATGTAAAATATAATATATATTATATAAAATATAATAATGTTTTCTATAGCAATAATAATGTATGATATCAGTAATACAAATGCTCTTTCAGGGGCAAAAAAAAGCATAATAATAAGATGATAACAATATCAATAATACAAGAACTCTTTCTGGGATGAAGTAGAATAATAATAATAATAATAATAATAATAATAATAATATCAATAATACAAGTGCTCCTTCAGGGGCAAAACAGCATGCCAAAAAATATCAGATATCATCTATGAATCATGAGACAGCGATGTACGTATATCGACATCCTCAGGGCACAGTTAATGCCGCAAAGATGGTTATCTCCAAACGCAGAGCGAGAGAACCATCCATCGAATGCCGCAAACTATCAACCCAGCCGGAGGTGCAATGGAGGCACTCTCAAGACTTGAGCGTTCAAAGCCGACCTGCAAAGAATTAGCGAGAGCGGCTTGCTTACCACTAAAGCAGAGATCACGAAGCTTCTCCAGCATAATATTGGGTTCGCTGAGGATGTCTTGAAATTCGGCAATTCTGGAATGAAGACAAACAATAAAACGTGTTGCACTCCAGGTCTGGAAACACCTATGACCACACCATACAAAACTCCAGGAATATAATCAAATAATTTCTTGTAAAAACATATAAAAAGCATATTAAAAATCAGAAATAAGAAAGGAAGATGTATAATCCAAAAAGGTTTAGCTACAGATGATAACCAGGCAATAATCCAAATGTCTCATAAAGCTCCGGAGGGGACAGAGTCGAGGAACAGCCAGAAATCACATCATAAATTCACAATCCTGAAGGTAGAACTAGTAAAACTTGAACAGAGGTACATAAAAAGGAATATAGAAAACTTCCAGGATATATTAAATCCAAAACCAAAGCTTGATTTGAACCAAGAATGAGAGAACTCAGGCTTAGATCCTCACTCTAATGCAGCGTTGCCTGAACTGACTTCTTGTCTAATAGACACCCATGAAATCATTCTGTTTCCCATGAATTTCCTTCAAAACTTTCCCGCGTAATCTCTTAGAATGATGCAATCTATTTTCAGCTCTGATTTGTAAATGAAGACTTTTATTGATCTTCATAGCTACAGGTGGTTTCTCATGGGGAGCCTTCACTCAATTCCTTGTCTGTTGTTGCTAATTTTGACTCCTTGGACTGGCCGTGAGGCCTTGCACTTTCCGAGCCAGTTTTCTCACAGAGAGAATAATCGTTTCCCAGACTTGAACTTCCCAGACCTGAGAGTCCATCCTCCATCATTCAACATCTATCAATCTGTCATTCATCCATCTATTACCCATCTAGCAACCATCCATCATCCATCCAACTATAATCCATCTATCATCATCTATCTATCAGTTATCCATCATCCATCCATGTTATCATCTGTCTATCAGCTATTCATCATCCATCCATCTACCCATGTTTATCATCCAGGCATCAATCTATCATCTATCTATCTGTTTACCACTCAACTATCATCTATTAATCTATCATCCATCTATAATTACCTATCTGTCTATCAACCATCAATCATCCATCCATCAGTCATCCATCCATCTATCTGTTTATCAGTCACTTATCATCTATTCATCTTTAATCCATCTATCATCCATCTATCATCCCTCCATCCATCTGTTTATTCACCACCTATTATCAATTAATCTTTCATCGATAGAGATCATCCATCTATCAGACATTCATCCATTCATCCATCCATATTTTATCTATCAGCCATCCATCTACCCGTCTATCATCCATACATAATCTATCTATCTATCTAGCTATCTATCTATCATCCATCTAACATCTGTCTATCATCTATCGATCCATCTACCTGTCTATCCATCCATCCATCCATCTTCTATTAATTTATCTATTGTCCATCATCCTTCTATAATCCATCTATCATCCGTCTATCATCCATCCATCCATCTATCCGTCTATCATCCATCCATCCATCATCTATTTATCTATCTATTATCCATCATCCATCTATAATCCATCTATCATCTGTCTATCAGCCATCTATCATCTATTTATTTATCTATTATCCATCATCCATTTTAATCCATCTATCATCTGTCTATCAGCCATCCATCCATCTTTCCATCTATCATCCATCCATCCACCTATTTATCTATATAGTATCCATCATCCATCTATAATCCATCTATCATCTGTCTATCAGCCATCCATCCATCTTCTATTTATCTATCTAATATCCATTATCCATCTATAATTCATCTATCATCCATCCATCAATATGTCATCCATCTATCACTCATCTATCACCCATCTGTAATTTATCCTCCATCTATTTGTCTATTGTCCATCCCATTCTTCATTGCACATCTCTGCAAACTCTATTCATCTTTAATCCATCTACCATCCTGATAGATTAAAGATGACTATGATAGATGAGTAAAAGATGAATATGGATGGATAGATGTATGAACATGAGGAAGAACTTCCTGACTGCGAGAGCCATTCAGCAGTGGAACTCTCTGCCCCGGAGTGTCGTGGAGGCTCCTTCTTTGGAGGTTTTTAAACAGAGGCTAGATGGCCATCTGTCAGGGGTGCTTTGAATGCAATATTCCTGCTTCTTGGCAGAATGGAGTTGGACTGGATGGCCCACCAGGTCTCTTCCAACTCTAGGATTCTATGGATGATCCATAGATGCTGACAATACAATACAAGGCATAGAGCAGTGTTTCTCAATCTGGGGGTCTGGACCCCTGGGGGGGGGGGTCGTGAGGAGGTATCAGAGAGGTCGCCACAGACCATCAGAAAATACAGTATTTCTGTTGGTCGTGGGGGTTCTGAGTGGGAAGTTTGGCCAAATTCTATCGTTGGTGAGGTTCAGAATGCTCTTTGATTGTACTATAATTATATATTCCATGAACTATAAATCCCACTAAATACAACTCCCAAATGTCAAAGTCTCCCCCCCCCCCCCCCAAATTCCATCTGTGGAATATTCATGCCAAGTTTGGTCCAGATCCATCATTGTTTGAGTCCACAGTGCTCTCTGGATGTAGGTGAACTCCCAAACTTGAGGTCAGTGCCCACCAAACCCTTCCAGTATTTTATGTTGGTTGTGGGAGTTCTGTGTGCCAAGTTAGGTTCAATTCCATCGTTGGTGGAGCTCAGAATGCTCTTTGATTGTAATGAACTATAAATCCCAGCAACTACAACTCCCAAAAGTCAAGGTCTATTTTCCCCAGGCTCCACCAGTGTTCACATTTGCGCATATTGAGTATTTGTGCCAAGTTAGGTCCAGATCCACCATTGCGTGAGTCCACAGTGCTCTCTGGATATAGATGAACTACAACTCCCAAACTCAAGGTCAATGCCCACCAAACCCTTCCAGTATTTTCTGTTGGTCATGGGAGTTCTGTGTGCCAAATTTGGTTCAATTCCATCGTTAATGGAGTTCAGAATGCTCTTTGATTATAGGTGAAGTATAAACCCCAACAACTACAACTCCCAAATGACAAAATCAAGAGAAGCCCAATCTGTTGATTCATGTCACGAGCGCCAAACCCGAGCCAATCGGGAAGGCTGGCTAGAGGCTATTTTGGTCCAAGACTCCAACCGTATTCTCACCTGGCAACGAATGGATTACGAATATAGAGCACAAAGAGGGGAGCAGGGGGTTTAGGCCAGACGTGCCCGAGCAATGGAGGCTTAGCCTGTGAAGGTGCGCTGCAACGTCCTTCCTAACCCCATTGTAAACAGGCAGCGCTGATAAAAAAAAGAACAAAAGGCAAAGGAAACACAAAGAATCCGAAGAACAAACAAAACAGTTTCAGGCAGCGATAACGGTGGCACAATCTTAAGCACTTTCTGGGTGGATAACATTACGTTTGGGTTTGCATCTCCATTATGAGAAAATAGAGAGAAATATGCATATGTATATATGGCGATGTATGTGTCTATTGTCCAAGTTGACTGTAGATCGGTGCCTGAGCATTATCCGTTGGCCCGAAATGCATTATTCAGCAGAGAATTGGAAACCAAAGACCCGAGTCACTCTAACGGTCGATCGGAAGGCACGCGTGATCAACAGGAAGAGGACAGGAAGGAGGAAGCAATTTGGGAAAGAAGGGGGAAGTAACAGGAAAGAATGGACAGGATGGGAAGAAGAAAGAAAGAGGAGCGGGGAGGGAAATATAAGGTGGGGAGGATGACTTTAGAATTAATCTGGCCCCCATACCTCTGTATAGAGACAGTTTGGTGTGTATGTATATACAGTCCATATATATGTGTGTGTGTGTGTGTGTGTGTATATATATATATATATATATATATATATATGTGTGTGTGTGTGTATATATTGTGCATATGTACATCCATATGTGTGTATACATATATATATTTGTGTATATATTGTGCATATGTACATTCATATGTGTGTATACATATATATATTTCTGTATATATTGTGCATATGTGTGTATACATATATATATTTGTGTATATATTATGCATATGTACATCCATATGTGTGTATACATACATATGGATGTGTATATATATTGTGACTATATTTTTACATATATATGCACTGTATATGTATATAATATATATATGGAGAGATACAGATATAATATAGAGAGAGATATCATAGAGACATATTATAGAGATATTGTAGACAAAAAGCTATAGAGTGATATATATTTCTATCTGTATATATATAAAGAGAGAGAGAAACACACACATATATACCATAGAGATATATTGTAGATATAGTGAGATTACATATATATGTACTGCATATGGATATATATATATATATATAATATAGAGAGAGATATATATCATAGAGACATATAGAGATATTGTAGACATATAACTATAGTTATGTAATATATCTCTATCTATATATATATAGATATAGTGAGAAACACACAAACATATATATCCTATAGAGATATATTGTATATACAGTGATATATTATATATGTGTGTGTGTGTGTACTGTATATGGATATATATATATAGAGAGAGAGATACAGATATAATATATACAGATATATTATAGAGACATATAGAGATATTGTAGACATATAGCTGTAGAGTGATGTTATATATCTCTATCTGTATATAAACATATATATATATATAGAGAGAGAGACATATATACCATAGAGATAGATTGTAGCTATAGTGACATTACATATATATGTACTATATTTCCAATATATTTCTATAGTATATATATATATATATATATATGTTTGTGTGTTTCTCGCTATATCTAGATATATACAGAGATATATAACATCACTCTATAGTTATATATATATATATATATATATATATATATACACACACACAGATATATACAATATATATATATTAGTGTCATATTATAGAGAAATATATTGTAGACATATAGCTATAGACTGATGCTATATATCTCCATCTGTATATATGTATATATAGATAGATAGATAGATAGATAGATAGATAGAGAAACACAAACATATATATATATACTATAGAGATATAGATATAGTGATATTACATATATACATATACACATAGGGAGAGATACAGATATAGAGAGATAATTGAGCCAAATTTCCCTCTCAGTGTGAAGAAAGAGGAAGGAAAGGGAAAGGAGAGAAGAAGCCATAGACAACGTTATTGTTGTTGTTGTTACTGACAACACAACAACACAAAAACAAGGAGACCCCCCCCCCCCACCTCCCCTGCCCTGCCCTCCCTTCCTCCCTCCTACCTGGTCTTATGGAGGCTCGACATGGTGGGAAAAGGGGAAGGAGAAAGGGGAGAAAAAGGAAGAGAGGAGCAGGAGTCCTTCTTCTCCTTCTTCAGGCCTGCCCTCCTCCTCCTCCTCCTCCTCCTCCCTTGCTTGCTTGCTTTCCCTTGCCAGACTCCTCGCAGCTCCCCCTGGCGGACAGAAGCAGGAACAGGCGGAATAAAGACACACACACACATATATATATGACTATCTAGATCATAGAATCATAGAATCAAAGAGTTGGAAGAGACCTCCTGGGCCATCCAGTCCAACCCCACTCCTGCCAAGAAGCAGGAAAATTGCATTCAAATCACCCCTGACAGATGGCCATCCAGCCTCTGCTTAAAGGCTTCCAAAGAAGGAGCCTCCACCACACTCCGGGGCAGAGAGTTCCACTGCTGAACAGCTCTCACAGTCAGGAAGTTCTTCCTCATGTTCAGATGGAATCTCCTCTCTTGTAGTTTGAAGCCATTGTTCCATTGCGTCCTAGTCTCCAAGGAAGCAATAACCAAGCTTGCTCCCTCCTCCTCCCTGTGGCTTCCTCTCACATATTTATACATGGCTCTCATCATATCTCCTCTCAGCCTTCTCTTCTTCAGGCTAAACATGCCCAGCTCCTTAAGCCGCTCCTCATAGGGCTTGTTCTCCAGACCCTTGATCATTTTAGTCGCCCTCCTCTGGACACATTCCATATCTCTAGATACACACACACACATCCTACACAGAATGAGATTTTAAATTTATATATACACACACACACACACAGAGTATGTGTGTGTGTGTGTGTGTGTGTGTGTGTGTATATATATATATATATAGTGTACATATTGTGTGTTTGTATATATACACACTCCATGCAGTCATGCCGGCCACATGACCTTGGAGGTGTCTATGGACAATGGAGATGAGCACTAATGCCCAGAGTCGGACACGAGTGGACTTAACGTCAGGGGAAAACCTTTACCTAACCTATATATATATATAGTGTGTAGAGTGTGTGTGTATATAGTGTGCACATATACAGCATATGAAAACCTTTACCTAACCTATATATACACATATATATATATATACACACACACATACAGTGTGTAGTGTGTGTGTATATAGTGTGCACATATACTGCATATGAAAACCTTTACCTAACCTATATATATATATATATATATATATATATATAGTGTGTAGAGTGTGTGCATATATAGTGTGCACATATACTGCATATATACTGTGTGTACATATATATTGTATATGCATAGTGTGTGCGTATAGTGTGCATGTTAATATATATAGTGTGTATATACAGTATGTTTATATAGTGTGCTTGTATATAGTATGTGTATATACTGTATAAGGTACTAGCCATCCCCTGCCACATGTTGCTGTGGCCCAGTCTGTGTATATGTGTTTTGTGTGTGTATATTTGTGCATATGTGTATATATGTGGTTTTGCGCATGTGTTGTATTTTGTATTTATTTGGCTTTTCCGCTGTGTTTTTCAGTGTTTTTGTGAGTGATGGTCACTCATTGGCCTGAGAGGTGTCTTGTGTCCAAATCTGGTGTCAATTCGTCCAGTGGTTTTTGAGTTCTGTTCATCCCACAAGTGAACATTACATTTTTATTTATATAGATATAATATATAGTGTGTGTATATATACAGTTGTACATATATAGTTGTGTGTACATATAGTGTGTATATACTGCGTGTGTATATATGCAGTGTCAATGTATATATCTATATAAGGTATGTATATATGGAATGTATATATGGTATGTGTATATAGTGTTTGTATATATAGACTGTATGCATATAGTGTGTATATATCTAGTGTGTGTATATATAGCGTGTGTGTACATATAGTGTGTATATATATGTAGTGTCAATATATATATCTATATAAGGTGTGTATATATGGTATGTATGGTATGTGTATATAGTCTTTGTATATATAGACTGTGTGCATAGATAGTGTGTATATATATCTAGTGTGTGTATATATAGCATGTGTGTACATATAGTGTATATGCTGTGTGTATATATAGTGTGAGTGTATATAGTGTGTGTATATATGAAGTGTCAATGTATATATGGTATGTATATAGTGTTTGTATATATAGACTGCGTGCATATATAGTGTGTATCCAGTGTGTGCATATCTAGTGGATGTATATATAGTGTGTGTATATATAGTGTGTATACATGTAGTGTCAATGTATATAGCTATATCTATATAGGGTGTGTATATATAGTGTGATGTGTATATATAGTGTGTGTATATATATCTAGTGTGTGTATATAGTGTGCATATATATATATATATATAGTGTGTGTGTGTGCGTGCATATATATATATATATATATAGTGTGTGTGTGTGCGTGCATATATATATATATATATATATATATATATATGGAGAGAGAGTATCTATCCTTCTATCTCCCCTATCTCTCTATCTCTCTATCTTCCTATCTATCTATCTGTCTCTCTCTCTCTATATATATATATCTTCCTATCTATCTATCTATCTTTCTATCTATGTTTCTATCTCTCTCTCTATCTTCCTATCTATCTATCCATCCATCTATCTATCTATCTATCTATCTATCTCTCTATCTTCCTATCTATCTATCTTTCTATCTCTCTATCTTCCTATCTCTCTATCTATCTCTCTATCTTCCTATCTATCTATCTATCTATCTATCTTCCTATCTATCTATCTTCCTATCTCTCTATCTTTCTATCTATCTATCTATCTATCTTCCTATCTATCTTTCTATCTTCCTATCTATCTATCCCTCTATCTCTCTTCCTATGTCTCTTCTTATCTCTCGATCTTTCTATCTATCTATCTATCTATCTATCTATCTATCTTCCTATCTCTCTATCTATCTCTCTATCTTCCTATCTATCTTTCTGTCTATCTCTCTATTTTTCTATCTCTCTATCTCTCTCTCTCTCTCTCTCTCTCTCTCTCTATCTATCTATCTATCTCTCTATCCATCCATCCATCTCCCATATCTCTCCCTCCTCCTCCTCCCTTCCCTTCCTGTCCCGGAACCTTCTTCTCCGGGTCTCTGTTTCCTGGAAGGAAGGAAGGAGGGAGGGGGAAAAAGCCTGGCTCCTCCATCTGTTCCCAACCGGAAGTGACGCACGGATTTGTTGACAGCGGCCGTTTCTGCGGTGTGAGTGAGCCAGAGAGAGTCCCGAGGAGGGCCAGGGCAGGACCGGAACCGGAACCACTTCCAGGGCGGACAGCTTCTGCTTACCTGAGGGAGGCAGGCAGGTAGGTGAGCCTGGGGGGGAGAGGGAGGGAGCTGAGAGAGTGTGACCCTCCCCCCCTTGGCCTCAGGGCGCAGAGAAACAGGGGGGTGCCTCATAGGGGTGGCTGAGAGAAGGGGGGCCCCTTGGCATTGGGAGACAGGCCGGCCTCAGAGAAAGACAGTCACCTCTGGCAGGCACCCAGGGACACCCCTGGCCGAGAGAGTGGGACCACCCCACACCCCCCCCCCCCTTGGCTTCTATCTATCTCCCTATCTCTCTATCTATTTATCTCTCTATTTATCTCACTATCTCCCTATCTATCTATCTCTCTATCTCCCTATCTCTCTCTCTCTCTCTATCTATCTCCCTATCAATGTACCTAGGCTCAGCCTCAGAGAGACATTGTTCTCAATATGGTGCATAAAAGGACCTCAGGCAATATACATGCACATGGGTACATAGGCATCGCTTCAAACATACATTATTATGGCTAGCTATACAGTGTGTCCTATCTCTGTCTATCTATCCATCCACCCATCCATATCCTATGCAGTCTTATCTATCCTATCTGTCCTATGTAACCTATCTACCTATCTATCTATCCTAGCTATCCAAAATATCATTTCCTATCTATCTATCTATCTATCCATCCAATATCTCCTTTTCTATCTATCTATCTATCTATCTATCTACTATTTATCCAATATATCCTTTTCTATCTATCTATCTATCCTAGCTAACTATCCAAAATATCCTTTTCTATCTATCTATCCATTTATCTACTATCTATCCAATATATCCTTTTCTTTCTATCTATCTATCTATCTATCTATCCATCCATCCATCCAATATATCCTTATCTATCTATTTATCTATCCTAGCTAACTATCCAATATATCCTTTCTTATCTATCTATCTATCTATCTATCCATCCAATATATCCTTATCTATCTATCTATCCTAGCAAACTATCCAATATATCATTTTTTATCTATCTGTCTTTCTATGTATCTAGCTATCCATCCAATATATCCTTTTCTATCTTTCTATCTACCTACCTACCTATCTATCCTAGCTAGCTATCTAATATATCCTTTCCTATCCATCCATCCATCCAATATATCCTTTTCTATCTATCTATCCATCTATCCAATATATCATTTCCTACCTCTCTCTCTCTATCCTAGCAAACTATCCAATATATCCTTTTCTATCTATCCATCCATCCAATATATCCTTTTCTCTTTTCATCTTTCTATCTTTCTATCTAATATATCCTTTCCTATCTATCTATCTATCTATCTTTCTATGTATCTATCTATCTATTCAATATATCCTTTTCTTTCTATTTACCTATCTATCTATCTATCTATCTATCTACCCATCTATCCTAGCAAACTATCCAATATATCCTTTCCTATCTATCCATCCATCCAATATATCCTTTTCTATCTTTCTTTCTATCTATCTATCCAATATATCCTTTTCTATCTATCTATCCTAGTTATCAAAAATATCCTTTCCTATCCATCCATCCATCCATCCATCCATCCAATATATCCTTTTATATCTTTCTATCTATTTATCTATCCTACCTAACTATCCAATATATCATTTCCTATCTATCCATCCATCCATCCTTCCATCCAATATATCATTTTCTATCTTTCTATCTATCTATTTATCTATTCTACCTATCTAATATATCCTTTCCTATCTATCTTTCTATCTATCCCAGCTATCTATCTATCATAGCTAACTATGTAATATATCATTTCCTATCTGTCCATCCATCCATCCATCCCAGCTATTCAATATATACTTTTATATCTATCTATCTATCTCCCTATCTAGCTATGTATCTTATCCTATCCTATCCATCCATCCTATGTCATACTTCCTAGTTATCTATTCTTTCTTTCCCAGATATTTATCCTATCTTTCCTATCTATCTACCTACTTATTATAGTGATCCTTATTATTATGATATTGTTATTGTTGTTATTATTATTTTAATATTATATTATTAATACTATTATATCATTGTTATTATTATTATTATTATTATTATTATTATTAAAACATTCCACGTCAAATTCCCAGCCTTCAGGTAAGTGACACGCTCTCTCTTTCTCTCTCTCTTCCTGCAGCCTCCTGGATCCAGTTCAGACGTCTGCCCAGGAGGACCCTGGAACGGAAAGCCTTTAGGGGGGCTTGAGGGGGTCTTTATTGGGGCGTCCCCCCCTCCCAAGATGGCCTCCGACAGCCCTGAGTCCCTGATGACCCTTTGCACGGACTATTGCCTCCATAACCTCGAAGGCACCCTCTGCTACTTGCTGGACAACGAGACCCTCCGCCTCCACCCCGACATCTTCCTCCCCAGCGAGATTTGTGACCGACTCGTCAACGAGTACGTCCGTGCCAATTATTTTTCCATGCCCACCAAACCCTCCCAGTATTCTCTGTTGGTCATGGGAGTCCTGTGTGCCAAGTTTGGTTTAATTCCATCGGTGGTGGAGTTCAAGTGAACTATAAATCCCAGCAATTACATCTCCCAAATGACAAAATCAATCTCCAACCCCACTCAATTTGGGCGTATGGGGTATTTGTACCAAATTTGGTCCAGTGCATGAAAATGTGTCCTGCATATCAGATATTTACATTACAATTCGTAACAGGAGCAAAATTCCAGTTACGAACATAATGTTCTGATTGGCGGTCAACACAACATATTAAGAGGCCGTGGCATTAGGAAGGTTGAGACACACTCATCTATTGTATTGTTGTGCTAATGCATTGATTATTCTTTTAACATACTGATCATCCTTCTCATGCCGTTATTTATTTATTTACTATTTATTTACGTCACTTCTGTCCTGCCCATATCAGCCCGAAGGCTGATATTTATTTAATTCTCCTTTTAACGCCTTGATTCTTGCTCCCGTGACCCCTCCTTTCTCTCAGCTATGTGGAGCTGGTCAACTCGGACAGCATCTTCGACCACAACGAGAACTTCTTTGCCCTCTTTTCGGACCCCCGCAGCACTCGACTGGCCCGGATCCACTTGCGGGAAGACCTGGTCCAGGATCAGGATTTGGAAGCCATCCGGAAGCAGGTACCCTGACCTTTGTTTGGGAATGAAATTCATACTCCCTGCGGCAGAACTTTCCAAAATATGTGTTGGGGTTCCAACCATATATATATATAAGGTAAAGGTTTCCCCTTGACGTGTCTAGACTCTGGGGGTTGGTGCTCATGTCCAATTTTAAGCCAAAGAACCGGCGTTGTCCATATTTATTTATTTACATTATTTATATCCCGCCCATATCAGCCCGCAGGCGACTCAGGGCGGTTTGACACCTCCAAGGTCATGTGGCCACTGGCATGACTGCATGGAGCACTGTTACCTTCCCACCGGAGTGGTACCTATTGATCTACTCGCATTTGCGTGTTTTTGAACTGCTAGGTTGGCAGGAGCTGGGGCTAACAGCGGAAGCTCACCCTGCTCCCTGGATTCAAACCTGCGACCTTTCGGTCAGCAAGTTTGGCAGCTCACTGCTTTAACCCACTGTGCCACGGGGGGGGGGGGGGGATCCAGCCATATATATGTATATGGATGTATGTGTTTGTGTATGTATATATGTGAGTGTATGTATATGTGTGTGTGTGTATGTGTCAGTGGTTCTCAACCTGTGGTGTTTTGGCCTCCAACTCCCAGAAATCCCAGCCGGTTTACCAGCTGTTAGGGATTCTGGGAGTTGGAAAGAAATGGAAGGAGTGAGAAAGAGGGAGGGAGGGAAGGGAGAGAGGAAAGAGAGAAGGAAGGAAGGACAAAAGGGAAGGAAGGAAGGAGAAAGAGGGAGAGAGGGAAGGAAGGATGAAATGGTGGAAGGGAAGGAGAAAGAGGGAAGTAAGAGAGGGAGGAAAGAGAGAAAGAAGGAAGGAAGGAAAGAGAAAGAGGGAGAGAGGGAAGGACAAAAGGAAAGGAAAAGAAGGAAGGAAGGAAGGAAGGAAGGAGAAAGAGGAAAATAAGAGAGGGAGGGAGGAAAGAGAGAAGAAGGGAAGGAAGGAAGGGTGGAAGGGAAGGGAAGGAGAAAGAGAGAAGGAAGGAAGGACAAAAGGGAAGGAAGGAAGGAGAAAGAGGAAAGTAAGAGGGGGAGGGAGGAAAGAGAGAAGGAGGGAGGGAAGGAAGGAAGGAAGGAGAAAGAGGGAGAGTGGGAAGGAAGGATGAAAGGAGGGAAGGGAAGGAGAAAGAAGGAAGTAGGAGAGGGAGAGAGGCAAGAGGGAAGGAAGGAGAAAGAAGGGAGGGAGGAAAGAGAGAAGGAGGGAGGGAAGGAAGGAAGGAAGGAGAAAGAGGGAGAGTGGGAAGGAAGGATGAAAGGGTGGAAGAGGAGGGAAGGAGAAAGAGGAAAGTAGGAGAGGGAGAGAGGAAAGAGAGAAGAAAGGACAAAAGGGAAAGAAGGAAGGAGAAAGAAGGGAGGGAGGAAAGAGAGAAGGAGGGAGGGATGGAAGGAAGGAAGGAGAAAGAGAGAGAGTGGGAAGAAAGGATGAAAGGGGGGAAGGGAAGGGAAGGGAAGGAGAAAGAGGGAAGGAAGGACAAAAGGGTGGAAGGGAAGGAGGGAGGGAGGAAGGAAAGGGAGAAGGACGGAAGGATAGGATGGTGAGAGAGAGGAGGGCCTGAGAAAAGCGCCCAAGGGGGTTTGCCCATACCTGTTCTAAGGGGTTGGTTTGCTATTTAAAACCGAATTCCTGCGAAAAGAGTTAGGCCTAGCAAGCATGCTGTTTGGGAGGCCCTTCCTTACGGTCTCCCCGCTTCTTCTCTCGGGTAGGACCTGATGGAGCTCTTCCTGACCAACTGCGAGAAGCTGACGGCCAAGAGCCTGCAGACGCTGGGCAGCTTTGGGCCCACCTTGGTCTCGCTCAGCCTCTTTGGCTGCACCAACATCTTCTACCAGGAGGAGAACCCCGGCGGGGGCGGCGGGGGCGGCTGTGAGGACGACTTCAACCCCACGCGGCAGGTGCTGGCCAAGGGCTTCACCTTCGAGGGCTTCCCCCGCTTGCGCTTCCTGAACCTGGGCCGCCTGACCGAGGGGGTGGACGTGGAGGCCCTGCTCCGGCCCCTGCCCGCCCTGGCCGCCCTCGACCTCTCCGCCATCCAGATGAACGACCTGCTCTTCCTGACCCGCTGGAAGGACAGCCTGGCCTCCCTCGTCCTCTACAACACCGACCTCTGCGAGGAGCACGTCCAGGCCATCGCACAGCTGCGCAAGCTCCGGTGGGTCTCCCAGTCCCCTCCCCTCACCATTGGGGCCTCCATGGGCTGTTGTGTCTGCAGTTGAGAGTCCCCAAGTTACAAACATCTGACTAATAATAATAATAATAATTAAATAAAAAATAAAAAGGTTGGAGGTTCGAATCTGGAGAGAGCGTAGATGAGCTCCCTCTGTCAGCCCCAGCTCCTCATGTGGGGACATGAGAGAAGCCTCCCACAAGGATGGTAAAATATCAAAACATCCGGGCAACGTCTTTGCAAATGGCCAATTTCAGTTTCTTACATCACTCCTGACACAAAAAATAAAAAATTGGAAGGTTGAGAGACACTGATTATATTCTTTATACTATTGCTATGTATTAATAAAATAATTAATCAAATTAAATCAGGCCCTTGTCCCCTTCAACTGTATTATTATTGTCGGTGGGAGTCCCCAGCGCTCTCTGGCTATGGGCAGACTACAACGCCCATCGTCCTGTGGCATCTGCCTTCACTCTGCTTCTCTGCTCTTTTGCTAGGCACTTGGACATCTCCCGGGACTGCCACTCCAGCTACTACAAGTTCAAGCTGACCCGCCGGGTCTTGAGCCTCTTTGTGGACAACCTGAGCAGCCTCTCCTGGCTGGACATCTCCGGACACACCATGCTGGACAACTGCGCATCCGCCTCCTCCGCCTCCGCTGACCTCGAGGAGAAAGCCGGGCAGGTCAGGTACGGAAGAAGGGCTCCCTTCTGGGGATTGTACTGTTCCAAGAGTGTGCAAGAAATGCCGTAAATAAGAAAAATAAATAAATAAATATATTTCTATGCATAATCTATCTCCACCACAGGCATCCCAGTGTTCCTTTCTCTCTCCCTTGGTGTGGAATTTGCATCACCCTGCCCGCTGCCTCTCCCTTAACCCTTTCAAACAGCAAACATGCCTTTTTTTTTTGCAGCACCAACCCAGAAAAGAGCAGCATCACGCCTTTCCGGAACCTGAAGAGGCCGCTTCAGTTCCTGGGCTTGTTTGAGACCTCCCTCTGCCACCTGCCTCACATCCCGGCCTATAAGGTAAAGCAAGGGGCGAAAGAGACGGCAACAATACCCTTCTCTATCCGTAGCTGTGTGGGAAGCGTAGTCCTCCCAAGCCATTACACCTACATCTGATTCATTCTCTGCTGGGACTTCTTTAGCTTTGGTTGTAATGTAAGTTGTGTGCTCTATGAGTATGTGTCAAGTGTGTTTGCCAAGTGTTTTGATACAACTGATGGGCTAATCAGTAAAATGAACTAACTAACCTTCAAAGGGAATTGAACACAGAACAGAATTAAACATGAAACAGTTTAATATAATGTAATATACTGTATATACATATAATATTTATAATATTGTAATGGAATGCAATATGATACTAAGCTAAATAGTATTGCCTAACACCCCAAAACAAACAATGCCTTTTTCAGATAATCTGGGCACTACTGGGTACCTAAGTTAGTAATAATAATAATAATAATAATAATAATCAGATAATCTGGGCACTATTACTAACCTAAGTTAGTAATAGTAATAATAATAATAATTATTATTATTATTATTTTCAGATAATCTGCCCACCGCCAGGTACCTAAATTAGTAATAATAATAATGATTTTCAGATAATCTGGACACCGCTGGGTACCTAAGTTCGTAGTAGTAATAATAATAATAATAATAATAATAATAATAATAATTTTCAGATAATCTGGGCAACACCGGGTACCTAAGTTAGTAATAATAATAATAATAATAATAATAATAATAATTTTCAGATAATCTGGGCACTGCCAGGTACCTAAATTAGTAATAATAATAATAATAATAATAATAATGATTTTCAGATAGTCTGGACACCGCCGGGTACCTAAATTAGTAATAATAATAATAATAATAATAATAATAATAATTTTGAGATAATCTGGGCACCACCAGGTACCTAAGTTAGTAATAATAATAATAATAGCTGAACAGTTTACCAGCTGTTAGGATTTCTGGAGTTGAAGGCCAATAACATCTGGGGACCCCAGGGTTGAGAACCAGTGGGTTAAACCCTTGTGCCGGCAGGACTGAAGAGAAACAGGTTGGAGGTTCGAATCCGGGGAGAGTGCGGATGAGCTCCCTCTGTCAGCTCCAGCTCCTCGTGTGGGGACATGAGAGAGGCCTCCCACAAGGATGGTAAAAACATCAAAACATCCAGGCAATGTCCCCTGGGCAATGTCCTTGCAGACGGCCAATTTCCGAAGCCCCCAGACCACTTAGAAAAGTAATAAAAACTTACCCGGCCTCCATTACAAGCCTCGGCAGGCTCTCCCAGCACATAGAAATCTAATGCCAGTAGAGCGGGGACTGATTATAATGGAGGGCACGTAAGTTTTTACTACTTTTCTAAGGGATCTGCAGGCTTTGGGAGAGGGGGTGGGTATTTCCACAGTTTACCGGGCTTATTTAGCCCAGTAAATGGTGGGAATACTGGCTTGGCTGCAGTATTCGGCAGTCCAGAATCAGAAAAGTTGATCCTGACACTAATATTACAGGTAATACTACTAATAATATTACAATGTAATGGTATAGTACAATATAATAATATTTAATATGTGTATATATATGTGTGTGTGTGTATATATATATATCTTGTAAGTTGCTCTGAGTCCCCTTCGGGGTGAGAAAGCGACATATAAATGTCGTAAATAAATAAATGTTTCGAAACCTCTAGAGAAGGAGATTCCCAGGGGGTCATTCATTCATTTGTCTGTTTGTTCGTTCATTTATTCCGTCTGTTTTTGCCTCCAAAACCCTGCCAGGTGACAGGGAATGAGAACGAGGAGCAGGTCCTGAACGCCATTGAAGCCTACACCGAGCACCGTCCCGAGATCACCTCCCGCGCCATCAACCTGCTCTTCGACACCGCACGCACCGAGCGCTGCCACCAGCACCTGCGCGCCCTCAAGGTGAGCTCCTCACTCTCCTGGGCTTCGCTCGGGCAGGGAACAATGGCTAATATAATAATCTACATATATCAAAATTTGTTTGTGGGGACCTCATAACTCCAAAACCACTGGACGAATTGACATGAAATTTGGACACAAGACACCTATCAACCCAATGAGTGACTATCACTCACAAAAACACAAGAAAACACAGCATCAAGGACTTAAAAAAAAACCCCAAAACCCTAGAAGACGATATGGCGCATGCACTAAAGCAAGTCCCCTAGCTCCGCCCCCCCCCCCCCCCTCATTGTGAGGGGGGAAAAATCCAAGGATCCGTAGTGGAGGTGCTTTGGAAGCTAAGCACACACATGGCCACACACACATAACTGACACAACAAATGCGAGATACTCACAAGCAGAGATTTGGCTCTGAGTCCCCTTCAGGGTGAGAGAGGGCGGCATATAAATGTCGTAAATAAATAAAATAAAATAAATAATGGCAGGTTTGTGTTGGACTGGATAGCCCTTGGAAGTACCTTCCCAAACTAGGGTTCTTCTATTATTATTATTATTATTATTATTATTAGAAACACAACAAGATGGGTCCACAGCTGTTGAATTGGATCACACGTCGGACACTTCCCAAGTGTCTAGGACTGTGTGATGTATTGTTGTTGTTATTATTATTATTATTATTATTATTATTATTATTATTATTAGAAACAACAATATGAGTCCACAGCTGTTGCATTGGATCACACATTGGACAGTTCCCAAGAGTCTAGGACTGTGCGATGTATTATTATTATTATTATTATTATTATTATTATTATTATTATTAGAAACACAACATGATGAGTCCACAGCAGACACTTTGCTGGCAGTTGTATTGGATCACACGTCAGACACTTCCCATTATTATTGTTATTATTATTATTATCTATATATATAAAAATGCTCTGTGCGTAATGAGTACCTTAAAAACAAAAAAACTATTGGGCCAAATGACCCCAAATTTGGCAACAAAACTCCTCACAATCCAAGGAATGACCATCACTGAAGAAACCCCACAAAAATATATTTAAATTCAAAATATTACTATATTAAATAGACTCATAGAATAGAGTTAGAAGGGACTCTACCATATTATTGCGGGAGAACAGACAGGAAGGAAGAAGAGAAGAACGGGAGGGAGGGAAAAAAGGAAGGAATGAAGGAAGGAAGGAAAGAGGAAAGGAAAGGAGCAAAGGAAGGAAAGAAAGAGGTACCGAAGGAAGGAAGAAGAGGCTCATAGGCCTTGTTGTTCCAGCTCCACTGGCTGCCGATCTGCTACCGGGCCCAATTTAAGGTGCTGGTGTTATCCTACAAAGCCCTAAACGGTTCCGGCCCAAAATACCTTTCGGACCGCATCTTGGCCTATGAGCCCACGAGGACCTTGAGATCGTCTGGGGAGGCCCTTCTCTCGATCCCGCCTGCCTCACAGGCACGTCTGGCGGGGACGAGAGAGAGGGCCTTCTCGGTGGTGGCCCCCCGGCTGTGGAACTCCCTCCCTGCTGACATCAGACAGGCGCCCTCCCTTATGTCCTTCCGTAAGAGCCTGAAGACATGGCTATTCGAGAAGGCATTTAATTAAGTGCTACAGTAACTGGAAATGACAACTGGAACGGAATATGACTACGAGATTGATTATGATTCTACTAAATAAATAAGAAGAGAAAGTAGAAAGGAAAGAAAAAGGGGAGGAAAGGCAGGAAAGAGGTAAAAGAAGGAAGGAAAGGGAAAAGGAAATAAAAAATGAAAGAAGGAAGGAAACAGACAGGGAAGAAAGGAGACAAAGGAAGAAGTAGAGAAAGGGAGAGGGAAGGAAGGAAAGAAAGAGAGAAGGAAGGATGAAACCAAAGAGCAAAAGAAGGTATGAAAAAAAGAGGTAGAGAAGGAAGAAAGGAGAGAAAGGGGAAGACAAAGGGGGGAAGGAATAGGTAGGTACCGCTCTTTCATAATAGTCCAGATATCTATCTCTACTTCGAAAATTCTTACTATAGGCCACAGCAACGCTTGGCAGGGTACAGCTAGTTATTATTATTATTATTACTATTATTATTTACTGGCTGTTGTATTGGATCACACACGTTGGACACTTCCCAAGTGTCTAGGACTGTGTGATGTATTATTATTGTTGTTGTTGTTGTTGTGTTATGTTTATTATTCTCTGCACAAAGAGAAACTCAACACAACTTACATTAGAAGGCATTTAAATACGATTTAAAATGGACAAGGATACACACCATAATTAGACATCAATGGTATTAAAATTTACAGTTGACATCCATACCAGCTATAACCCACATTATTATTGTTGTTATTGTTATTTCCCCATAGGAAAATAGTGCTGGGATGTTGCTTGACCTGCCTGGCCAAAATAGAGGGTTGGGCTGGATGGCCTTTGGGGGCCCCTTCCCACTGTGTTCTGATTCTAACGCCGTACCCCCCCCCCCCGCCCTCTTTTTTGCAGCTGGTGATTGCGGCCCTGAAGTGCCACAAGTACGACAAGAACATCCAGGTGACGGGGAGCGCCGTCCTCTTCTACCTGACCAACTCGGAATACCGGGCCGAGCAGAGCATCAAGGTGCGCCGGCAGGTCATCCAGGTGGTGCTCAGCGGCATGGAGTCCTACCAGGAAGTCACTGTAAGTCGGCCATTCAAACCACCCCCAGCAGATGGCCATCCAGCTCCTGCTGAATAATAATAATAATACCACTATATTGCTGTTGATGCAACCTAGGATGGCGTTGGCCCTTTCCACTGCAGCGTCACACTGTTGGCTCATGTTCAGTCTGTTCTAAGACTCCCAGGTCCCTTTCCCAAGGTCTGTAACGGTTTCCCCAGACAATCACCCCTGGCAGATGGCCATCCAGCTCCTGCTGAATAATAATAATACCACTATATTGCTTTTGGTGCAATCTAAGATAGCGTTGGCCCTTTCCGCTGCAATGTCACACTGTTGGCTCATGTTCATTCTGTACTAAGACTCCCAGATCCCTTTCCCAAGGTCTATAATGGCTTCCCCAGATAATCACCCCCGGCAGATGGCCATCCAGCTCCAGCTGAATAATAATAATACCACTATATTGCTGTTGATGCAACCTAGGATGGCGTTGGCCCTTTCCACTGCAGCATCAAAGTGTTGGCTCATGTTCAGTCTGTTTTAAGACTCCCAGGTCCCTTTCCCAAGGTCTATAATGGCTTCCCCAGACAATCACCCCCGGCAGATGGCCATCCAGCTCTTGCTGAATGGTGATACTATATTGCTGTTAATGCAACCTAGCATGGCGTTGGCCCTTTCCGCTGCAGCATCACAGAGTTGGCTTGTGTTCAATCTGTTCTAAGACTCCCAGATCCCTTTCCCAAGGCCTATAATGGCTTCCCCAGATAATCACCCCTAGCAGATGGCCATCCAGCTCCTGCTGAATAATAATAATACCACTATATTGCTCTTGATGCAACCTAGGATGGCGTTGGCCATTTCTGCTGCAGCGTCACACTGTTGGCATGTGTTCAGACTTTTCTACAAATACTCCTAGATCCCTTTCCCATGGACTATAATGACTTCCCCAGACATTATATTGCTATTGATGGTGTTGGCCTTTTCTGCTGCAGTGTCACACTGTTGGCTCGTGTTCAGGCTGTTCTGCTGAGACTCCTAGATCCCTTTCCCATGGACTATAATGATTTCCCCAGACTTTATATTGCTATTGATGGTGTTGGCCCTTTCCGCTGCAGCCTCCCCCTGTTGTCCCGTGTCCAGATGGAGGCCTGACCCCATTTCCGCCTCCCTTTTGCCCCCCCCCTCCCCCAGGTGCAGCGCAACTGCTGCCTGACGCTGTGCAACTTCAGCATCCCGGAGGAGCTGGAGTTCCAGTACCGGCGGGTCAACGAGCTGCTGCTGAGCATCCTCAACATGACGCGGCAGGACGAGTCCATCCAGCGCATCGCCGTCCACCTCTGCAACGCCCTGGTCTGCCAGGTGGACAACGACCACAAGGAGGCCGTGGGCAAGATGGGCTTTGTCATGGTGAGGGACACTCCACCCCAGCCCCTTTTGTTAAGGGACCGCAAGCCATATCCACCCGAACGATGGCCTTGACCTTGTTGTTCTTCTTTGTCCACAAACAGACGATGCTGAAGCTGATTCAGAAGAAACTGGTGGATAAGCTGGTGAGAACTGTTCCTTAACTGACTGCAAAATGGAGCGAAATGGGGCTCCGCTTCTCTGAGTCTCTTGTCCCAAAATGTCCGAAAACCGGTCTGTTTTGGCCCTCTTTTCCAGTGCGACCAAGTGATGGAGTTCTCCTGGAGCGCCTTGTGGAACATCACGGACGAAACCCCAAACAACTGCGAGATGTTCCTCAACTACAGCGGCATGAAGCTCTTCTTGGAGTGCTTGAAGGTCAGCACAGAGTTTCGCCCGTTACATACACACACACACACACACACACACACACACACACACACTCACAAGCTTTGGATGAATTGGTGCCCCATTTAGAGTTCTCTCCACTTATAATTGCTGCCATATTATTGTTGTTTCCCCCTTCTTTCTGCTCTATATTGCCTTTGGAGGCATCAATGGTCCATTTGGCATCCTCTCTGTTTATCATTGCGGCCATATTGTTATTATTTCCCCCTTCTTTCCCCTACATATTGCCTTTGGAAGCATCAACAACCCCTTTGGCGTCCAATTTATCATTGCTGCCATGTTATTGTTGTTTTCCCCTCCATATTGTCATCGGATACCTCAACCGTCTATTTACACTTCTCTCTGGATATCATTCCTGCCATATTGTTGTTGTTTTCCCCCCATATTTCCCCTCCATATTGCCTTTGGAGTCCTTTTGGAGTCATCTCTGTTTATCATTGTTGTCATATTGTTATTTTCTCGTCTTTCCCCTCCATATTGCCTTCAAATGCATCAGCAGGACCCTTTGCCGTCCTTTCCCATTATGGGGGCTGCTATATTATTGTCCGTCCCCCCCCCCCCCGTCCCCTCATATTGCATTGAGATGCTGCCATATTGTTGTCGTTTTCCCTTCTTTCCCTCCATATTGCCTTCAGATACACCCACGACCCATTTAGCATAATCCCTGGTTTGTTTGTCTGTTTACTTACTTACTTATTTACTTACTTATTTATTTACTTACTTACTTTATTTATTTATCAATTTATTTATTTACTTACTTATTTACCTATTTATTTACTTATTTACTTATTTATTTACTTACTTATTTAATTATTTTTTACTTATTTATTTACTTATTTACATACTTATCTACTTATTTATTTATTTACTTATTTAATTACCTATTTACTTATTTATTTACTTATTTACTTACTTTTTACTTACTTATTTATTTATTTACTTATTTACGTACTTATCTACTTATTTATTTATTTATTTACTTATTTAATTACCTATTTACTTATTTATTTACTTATTTACTTACTTACTTATTTATTTATTTACTTATTTACATATTTATCTACTTATTTATTTATTTACTTATTTAATTACCTATTTACTTATTTATTTACTTATTTACTTACTTTTTACTTACTTACTTATTTATTTACTTATTTACATATTTATCTATTTTTTTTTGAACCGGTCCGAATCCCTCTTTGAAGGTGAGAGGGTCGGTATATAAAACCTCGAAATAAATAGAAATAAATAAATATCTACTTATTTATTTATTTACTTATTTAATTACCTATTTATTTATTTATTTACTTATTTACTTACTTTTTACTTACTTACTTATTTATTTACTTATTTACATATTTATCTACTTATTTATTTATTTACTTATTTAATTACCTATTTACTTATTTATTTAATTACTTATTTACTTACTTTTTACTTACTTACTTACTTACTTACTTACTTACAGTATTTATATTCCTCCCTTCTCACCCCGCAGGGGACTCAGGGCGGATCATAATGTACACATACATGGCAAACATTCAATGCCATTTAGACACACAACAGATATAGACACACACACAGAGGCTATTTAATATTTCAGCTTTTTCATGAGGGTATTCTGGCCACCAGGGGAGCTGTCGCTTCACTGTCCATTTGTGACACGGATGAAGTACTTCCTCATTCTTTTGCATGCTTGCTGGAGATTTTTATGGCCTTGTAAATTAGTTATATTAGCCTCCCCGCATAAGCAGTACCTAAATTTCCCACTTGACAGATGCAACTGTCTTTCGGGCTGCAAAGGTCAACAGCAAGCTACACAAATTGGTCAGAAGCTCACTCCGACCTGGACTGGCTTCGAACTCATGACCTTTCGGTCAGTGGTGACCTTAGTGCAGCCAACTCCCAGTCAGCTGCGCCACATTCCCGGTGCCTATGGAGGCCCCTCTGTTTGTCACTGCCGCCCTCTTGTTGTTGTTTCTGGGCCTCCCCCCCCCCCCCCCCCCCGGTCTCGCTTCTGCTCCGGGCGCTGCCACGCTGTGTCTTCCTCCTCGTCGTAGGAGTTCCCCAACAAGCAGGAGCTGCACCGCAACATGCTGGGCCTACTGGGCAACGTGGCTGAGGTGGAGGAGCTCCGCCCGCAGCTCATGACTTCCCAGTTCATCTCCGTCTTCAGGTGAGCGAGCGCCCCTCCACGTGTGCCCCAGCCAAGGGTTCCCAGGGGGGTCGGTTCGAGAGTGGCCTCCATCTCCTCCTCCTCTTCCTCCTCCTGCAGCAACCTCCTGGACAGCGAGGCCGACGGGATCGAGGTCTCCTACAACGCCTGCGGGGTCCTCTCCCACATCATGTTCGACGGGCCCACGGCCTGGGTCATCACGGAGCCCCCCCGGGAGCAGGTGGTGGGGCGCATGTGGGACGCCATCCAGCGCTGGGACCTCAACTCACGCAGGAACATCAACTACCGGTGGGCAAGGAAGGGCAGGGCAGGGTGGAAGGGCCGTCCCATTGGGGTGGTGGCTGCCCAGCCCCCCCCCGGACCCTGACCACCTGCCCCCCCCCCTTTTTGCAGGTCCTTTGAGCCCATCCTGAGGCTCCTCCCACAAGGCATCTCCCCCGTCAGCCAGCACTGGGCCACCTGGGCACTCTACAACCTCGTCTCTGTCTACCGTAAGTCCCTCACTCCCTTCCTTCCTTCCTTGCTTCCTTCCTCCTTTCCTTCCTTCCTTCCTTCCTTCCTTCCTTCCTTCCTTCCTCCCTCCCTCCCTCCCTCCTTCCTTGCTTCCTCCCTTCTTCCTTCCTTCCTTCCTTCCTTCCTTCCTTCCTTCCTTCTTCTCTTCTCTTCCCTTCTCTTCTCTTCCTTCCTTCCTCCCTCCCTCCCTCCCTCCCTCCTTCCTTGCTTCCTCCCTTCTTCCTTCCTTCCTTCCTTCCTTCTTCTCTTCTCTTCTCTTCTCTTCTCTTCTCTTCTCTTCTCTTCCTTCCTCCCCTTACCTTCTTTCCTCTCCCCCTCCCTTACCTCCTTCCATCTTTCCTCTTCTGTCCTTTCTTCTTTTTCCTCCCTTTCTTTCCTTCTTTCCTTCCTCCCTTCCTACCATCTTCCTCTTCCTTCCATCTTCCCCTCTTTCCTCCCTCCCTCCCTTCCCTCTTACCTTCTGTCCTCTCCCCTCCATTCTTTCTTTCCATCCTTCCTCCTCTTCTTTCCTTCCTCCCTGCTTCCTTCCTTCCTCCCCTCCTCTTCTTACCTTCCTCCCTTCTTTCCATCTTAATCACTTTCCTTTCTTCCTGCCATCTTCTCCTCTTTCCTTCCTTTCTTCCTCCATCCCCTCTTACCTTCTTTCCTCTCCCCTCCCTCCTTTCTTTCCATCCTTCCTCTTTTCCTTTCTTTTTCCTTTCTCTCTGCTTTGTTTCCTCCCTGCTTCCCTCTTTCTTCCTCCCTCCCTCCTTCCTTTGTTCTTTCTTTCTTCCCTCTCTTCCTCAGTTCCTTCCTTTCCTCTTCCTTCTTTCCTCCCTCCCTCCCTTATCTCCTCTTGCTTTTCTTTCTTTCTTTCTTTCTTTCTTTCTTTCTTTCTTCCTCCATTCCTTCCTCCCTTTCCTATTTCTTCCCCCTCCTTCCTCTTTTTCTTTCCGTTCTTTTTTCCTTCCTCCCCGCTTCCTTCCTTCCTCCCCTCTTTCTCTTTCTTTTCTCCCTTTCTTCCCTCCTTTTCTCCCTCCCATCTTCCTCTCTTTCCTTCCATCTTTTTCTCTTTCTCCCCTCTGCTTCCCTCTTTCTTCCTCCTTCCCCTCCTTCTTCTGTTTTTCTTTCTTCTCTCCCTTCCTCAGTTCCATCCTTCCTCCCTTTCCTCTTCCTTCCTTCTTTTTTCCCTCCCTTCCTTCTCTCCTTCTTGCTTTTCTTTCTTTCTTCCTCCATTCCTTCCTTGCTTCTTTCCTCCTCCTTCCCTTCTTTCCTTCCTTCCTTTTTTCTTTCTTCTTCCCCAATAAATGGCCGTCCAGCCTTTTTATTATTATTATTGTTATTAATATAGAATTCGAGAGTTGTAAGGGACCCCCAAAGGCCATCCAGTCCAACCTCCTTCTGCCATAAAGGGAAGCACAATCAAAGCCCTCCCAACAGATGGCCATCCAGCCTCTGCTTTACCATTATTAATAATATAGAATTATAGAGTCCTGGAGCTGGAAGGGACCCCGAGGGCCACCCAGTCCAACCCTGTTCTACCACAAAGGATGGCACAATCCAATCCCTCCCGACAGATGGCCACCTACTTCAAAAGTGCCAGAGCCTCTGAATCCCAGCGTTGGGACCCAAGGGGCCGCTCCTGCGCATGGCTTTGCTCTCTTTCTGGCCACCTTCCTTTCTCCTTTCCCTTCCTTTTTGCAGCGGACAAGTACTGCCCTTTGCTGATCAAGGAAGGCGGGCTGCTCCTCTTGAGGGACATGATCAAGATGGCTTCCTCCCGGCCGGAGACCAAGGAAATGGGGCGGTGAGTGGGGCGGGGTGGCTGGCCGTCCTTTAGCCTGTGGTTTGTCTGTCTGTCTGTCTGTCTGTCGTGATGATGTGGTCTGCAGCCCCTTACCTTCCCACCAGAGCGGTACCTATTGATCTACTCACATTTGCATGTTTTCGAACTGCTAGGTTGGCAGGAGCTGGGGCTGACAGTGGGAGCTCACCCCACTCCCCAGATTTGAACCTGCGACCTTTTGGTCGGCAAGTTCAGCTCAGCGGTTTAACCCACTATTGTTTCTATTGCTATATTACAATATTATTGTTTATTATTATTAATAATATATTATTTAAATAATAATAATATATACTATATAATTATTTAAATATTTATTTAAATAATATATAATATTTATTATATAGTATTTAAATAGTAATAATAATAAATACTGTATAATTATTTAAATAGTAATAATAATAAATACTATATAATTATTTAAATAATATATAGTATTTATTATATGTTATTTAAATAGTAATAATAAATACTATAAAATTATTTAAATAGTAATAATAAATACTATATAATTATTTAAATAGTAATAATAATAAATACTATATAATTATTTAAATAATATTTAATATTTATTATATATTATTTAAATAGTAATAATAAATACTATATAATTATTTAAATATGTATTTAAATATCTATTTAAATAATATATAATATTCTTATTTTTATGTTATTTATATACTATTAGTATTAATATTATATTGTACTACATAATAATATTCTCAATATTCTATGTATATACATATATTTTTAGCATAGTGGCACACGGGGTTAAACCCTTGTACTGGTAGGACTCAAGACCAACAGGTAGAAGGTTCGAATCCGGGGAGAGTTCGGATGAGTTCCCTCTGTCAGCTCCAGCTCCCCATGCGGGCACATGAGAGAAGCCTCCCACAAGGACTGTAAAACATCAAAACATCTGGGCAACGTCCTTACAGACGGCCAATTCTCTCACACCAGAAGCGACTTGGAGTTTCCCAAATCACGCCTGACACAAGAAAATATATATTATTTTATATTATATTATATTATATTATATTATATTATATTATATTATATTATAATGGCCCCCTGAGCAACATCTTTGCAAACAGCCAATTCTCTCACACCAGAAGCGACTTGCAGTTTCCCAAGTCATGCCTGACATGAGAGAATATATATTATATTATATTATATTATATTATATTATATTAGCCCCCTGGGCAACGTCCTTACAGACAGCCAATTCTCTCACACCTGAAGTGACTTGCAGTTTCTCAAGTTGTTCCTGACACACACACACACAAATTAGTATTATATTGTATTGCATTACAATATTATTATCAATATTATATGAATATACAATATATTATTAGCATAGTATTACATATTACTATATTGTAGTACACCGCAATATTATTAGTAATAGTACGTGTAACATATAATATATAATTATTATATTATTATAGATTATTATATGGAACTATATTAGTATACCACAATGTATATAATACATTTCTGGTATATTATACTATTAGCGTTATGTAATATATTTTACTATAGCATAAGCTATATATAATATATTATGTGAACATTTTATTGTATATTATTATTATTATTATTATTGACACAAAATCACAGTATATCACAGCAAATGAGATCTCTATGCTGGATTTCGTATCACAAAATCACAAGTTGAACACTTCCCAAGTGTAATCATTCTTCTTCTTATTATTATTATTAGGTTGTCATTTCCAACTTTTCTCCCCCTTTTTTAGGAAAGTCAATATATAATATATTACGTAATATATTATATATAATATATATATTATGTAAACATTTTATTGTATATTATTATTATTATTATTGACACAAAAACACAGTATGTCACAGCAAACGAGATCTCTATGCTGGATTTCGTATCACAAAATCACAAGTCGAACACTTTCCAAGTGTAATTATTATTATTATTATTATTATTATTATTAGGTTGTCATTTCCAACTTTTCTCCCCTTTTTTTTAGGAAAGTCAATATATAATATATTATGTAAGATATATATTTATATCTATATATATATAGTAAATATTTTATTGTATATTATTATTATTATTATTATTATTGACACAAAAACACAGTATGTATGCTGGATTTCATATCACAAAATCACGAGCACTTCCCAAGTGTTATTATTATTATTATTATTATTATTATTACTATTAGATTGTCATTTCCAACTTTTCTTCCCACCTTTTTTTAGGAAAATCAATATATAATATATTACGTAATATATGATATATTATGTGAACATTTTATTGTATATTATTATTATTATTATTGACACCAAAACACAGTATGTCACAGCAAACGAGATCTATATGCTGGATTTCGTATCACAAAATCACAAGTCGAACACTTCCCAAGTGTAATTATTATTATTATTATTATTAGGTTGTCATTTCCAACTTTTCTCTCCTTTTTTTAGGAAAGTCATTGAACACTGCAATAACTTTATGGACGAGAACATGGACACCTCCAGATAAGAGGCGAGGCAGAGAATGAGCCTCTCGCTTGTACATAGAATGGGACTTTCTCACCCGCTGGAGGAGGAGGAGGAGGATTAGGAGGCGCCGCAGCCAGCCCGTCGCGTGTGTTTGGTGTGTGCGCCGCTCGGGAGGCCTTTGGGGCCACACAGCGCTCCGATTTGCACAAGGGCCCCTACTTCCTTCCTTCCTTCCTTCCCCTTTCCTTCCTTCCTTCCCTCCCGCCGCACTTCGTCTGTGTAAAAAGAAAGAAAGAAAGAAAAGACGATCCAAAAAAATCTGGTGTGTCTGTCTGTTTTATGTCAACATTGCGGCACTTGGAACAGGCTCCAGTGTCGAGGAAGTCCTCCTCGTCTTCCTCCCATCCCGTTTGCTTCCTCTCTCATTTGCAGAGTTATTATTTGTGTGAATGCAGCCCTGTGAAATAAGATTTGCATTCATAAACCCACTAGGTTCGATTTGGGTTCTGTCTCCTGTGCGAATTATCATCATCATCATCATTATTATACTGACACAAAAACACAGTATGTCACAGCAAACGTGATCAATATGCTGGATTTCGTATCACAAAATCACAAGTCAAACACTTCCCAAGCGTCTAGGACTGTGTGATGTATTATTATTGTTATTCTTATTTATTATATATAATTACTAGCTGTCCCCTGCCACACATTGCTATGGCCCACATGGGGGTTCTTTGTGGGAGGTTTGGCCCAATTCTATCATTGGTGGGGTTCAGAATGCTCTGTGATTGTAGGTGAACTATAAATCCCAGCAGCTACAACTCCCAAATGTCAAGATTCTATTTTCCCAAAACTCTACCAGTGTTCACATTTGGTCATATTGAGTATTCATGTAGAATTTGGTCCAGATTCATCATTGTTTGAGTCCACAGTGATCTCTGGATGTAGGTGAACTACAACTCCAAAACTAAAGGATGCTGCCCACCAAACCCTTCCAGTATTTTCTGTTGGTCATGGGAGAACTGTGTGCCAAATTTGGTTCAATTCCAAGGTTGGTGAGGTTCAGTGTTCTTTGATTGTAGGTGAACTATAACTCCCAGCAACTACAACTCCCAAATGACAAAATCTTTTTTTTTTAGTGAAGGACATACCTTGGGTTGTTGGGTGTCTTGTGTCCATATTTGGTGTCAATTCACCCAGTGGTTTTTGAGTTCTGTTAATCCCACAAACGAACATGACATTTTTCTTTATCTAGATTTCATTCTATTTTATTCTATTTAATTATTATTATATTAGTATTATATTTTATTATTCTATTTATTACATTATTCTATTTAATCATATTTTATTTCATATTCTTATTCTATTATTTTCTATTATTATTGTATTTTATATTTTTGTATTTTATTTTATTACTTTATTATTTATTTTAATATAATATAATACGAATGTATTATATACTGTTGTATTATATTATTGCTCCTGACACGACAAAAAATATTAAAATAATTAAATAGAATAATAATAATTAAATATAATACTAATATGATAGAATAAGAAAATCAATATAAGTTTATTATTTTGTTATATTATAATTATAATATAAGATAATACTGATATATTATATATTATATTAAAATGAATTATTATTTTATAAATTATTAAATAAAATAATATAAAATAGAATAAGAAAATCAATATAAGTTTATTATTTTATTATATTATAATTATTTTAATATAAGATAATACTAATATATTATATGAAAATGAAATAGAATATCATAATTATTAAATATAATAATATAAAATAGAAGAAAAGTAATATAAGTTTACTATTATATTATAATTGTTATATAATACTAATATAATATATTAAATTGAAATAGAATATCATAATTATTAAATAGAATAATATAAAATAGAATAAGAAAATTAATGTTTATTATTACATTATATTATAATTGTTATATAATACTCACATATTATATATTATATTATATTATTATATATTATATTAAAATAAATAGAATAACATAATTATTAAATATATAATAAAACATGATTAAGATCATAATTTTATTTTATTATATATATATATATATAATATTCGTTTTATTATTATTGTAAAAGATAAGCAAAGCATATTACTTATATATTATACTATTATATATAATATATATATTATTTTCTTATTATTTTTATTTTATTTTATTTAATAATTATGTTATTCTATTCAATTTAATTATTTTAATATAATATATAATATACTAGTATTATATAAGTAGCTTGACAGAAAAGCATTAGTATACAATAAAAATATTATGATATCATATTAAATATTATATTAAATATTTTTAATATTAAATATTATTTTAATATTAAAATATAATAAAAATATAATATAAAAATATAATTAAATATAATTATATTTAATATAAATATTTATAATATTAAATATTATATTTATTTATATTTATTAAATAATAATAATAATAATAAGAAATCCCAGTTCAGAACCCTGAAGACAACACATGGGAAGTGAGCCAGCATGGATCTGCAGGGAGAGATGCCTGTCCACAAGCCAGGGCTGGGCTCGACCAATGGGAAGCGTCCCCTGCCAAGCTCCGCCCCCTTGTGGGCTCGCCCGCCCAATCAGCGCCGAGGGGGCGTGGTCTGCGCCACTTCCGCCTTGGCTCAGTTGTCCAGGAGGAAAGAAGAGGCCTCCTCTTCCTCTTCCTCTTCCTGGGTGCCACCCGAGGATGCGCTTGCGGGCCACGCAGGCCGGGCTCAGCGCCGGGATCGGGGCCACGCTCTTCCTCCACCCCACAGGTGAGTGGGTTCTCAGGTGAGAGAGGGGAGCAGGAAGGAGGAAGGAAAACAGGAAGGGGAAGCGGAAGGAAGAGGGAAGGAAAGTGGAGGGAGGGGGGAAGGAGAAGAGAAGGAAGAGAGGAATACAAAGGGAAGAGGAAGTAGAGAGGAAGAAGACGGGAGAAGAACAGCAGGAGGAAAGGAAGAGGAAGAGGAGAAGGGAGGGGAGGGCTGCTCTCCCCTTGAAGTGGATCCTGACCTGCCCCCCCCCCTTCCTTCCTTCCTTCCCTCCTTTCTCCTCCTTCCTTCCTCCTCTTTCTTTCCTTCCTTCCTTCCTTCCTTCCTTCCCTCCTTTCTCCTCTTTCCTTCCTTCCTTCCCTCCTTCCTTCCCTCCTTTCTCCTCTTTCCTTCCTTCCTTCCTATCTATTCATCCTTCCACTTTTTCCTCCCTTCCCTTCTTTCCTTCTCTTTTCTCACCTCCCTCCTTCCATCCCTCTTCTTTTCCTACCTTTTTTCCCTTCCCTTCCTCTTCTACTCCATTCCCTTCTTTCCCTCCCTCCCTCTCTCCCTCCCCTCTTCCCTCCCTCCTTTTCTTTTCCTCTCTTCTTCTTCCTTCATTCCCTCCTCCCTCCCTCCCCTCTTTTCCTTACTTTCCTTTCTTCCACTCTTACATCTTTTCCTTTCTTTTTTTCCATCCATCCTTTCACTTTTTCCTACCTTCCTCCCCTCCCCTCCTTTCATCACTCCTCCTTCTTAACCCTTCTTTCCTTCCTCCTCCCCTCTTCCTTCTTTCCTCCCTCCCTCCCTCCCCTTTTTTCCCTCCCTACCGTTGTCCTTCATTCCTTCCATCCTTCCTTCCCTTCCTCATTCCTCTTTCCCTTTCTTTCCTTCCATCCTTTCTTCCTTTTCTCCCCTCCTCCTTCGGCTCTTCCCTCCTTTTTCCTCACCCCCTCCCTCTTCCTTCTTTTACCCCTCCCTTCCCTGCTTCCTTCTTTCCTTCCCTTCCTCCTTCTTTCTTCCCTTCCTCCCCTCCTTCCCTTCCATCTTTCCCATTCTTTCCTTCCTCCTTCTCCATTTCTTTCCACCTCTCCTTCCTTCATTCCCTCCTCCTTCCTTCACTTCCTTCTTTCCTGCCCTCCCACACTCCTCTTTCCTTCCCTCCCTTTCATCCATCCATCTTTCTCTTTCCTTCTTTCCCTTTCTTTCCTTCCATCCTTTTTACTTTTTCCTTTCTCTTCCTTCCCTTCCTTCCCCCTCCCTCTTCCTTCCCCCTTCCTTTTCCCTTCCTTTCTTCCTTCCCTCCCTCCTCCTTCCCTTCCCCTTTTCTTCTCTCCCCTCTTGCATCTTTTCCCTTCTCCTTTCCCACCTTCTCTCCCTCCTCCATCCTTCCTCTTCCTTCTTTCCTCCATCCCCTCGTTTCTTCCTTCTCCTCTCCCTTTCCTCCTTCTCTTCACGCTACCTTCCTCTCTTTCCTTCCTTCTTCCCTTCTTCCTAACTTTCTTCCCTTCCATCCTTTCTCTCCTTCCTTCCTTCCCAGACTTGCGTCTCCAGGTGGAGGAAGGGGCCTGGCTGGCTCCGCTCTTCTTCCTGGGCTTGCTCTTCTCCTCGGTGGCCTTGTACTTCGTGGTCTCCCTCATGGACCCCGGCTTCGTCCACGAACAGAAGAAGGTACGAGGGAGAGGCACTCACCACACTCGGGAGCCAGCCATCCCATTATTCCTGGCCTACCAGTGCCATTTCCTAACTGGTTCTATCACAGGCTTGGGCCTTCCCTGCAGGTGTTTTGGACTTCAACTCCCACCATTCCTAACAGCCTACTACAGCTCCCAGAAGCCCCCAGCCTGCATTCGCAGGCTGGGGGCTTCTGGGAGCTGTAGTAGGCTGTTAGGAATGGTGGGAGTTGAAGTCCAAAACACCTGCAGGGAAAGCCCAACTTGGCCCAGGCCTCTTCAATCACCAAAACACAAGGAAAGTGTATTAAGAGTGAACCCTCCCTTTTGCAGGAATCAGGGAGCAAGGAACAGGAAATCATCGCCTTCCCGCAAGACGTTCCGGAGGTCCGGCTCCGTCGCTGCGGTTATTGCATGCTGAAGGTGGGCACGTTGCACCAAAAAAGGGGCCAAAGGCCTCACGGGGTGGAATTACTGCAAAAATACGCATCATCGTCGCCATTAAGGGGTGCTGTGGTTGGAATACCTTATTATTATTATTGTTGTTGTTACATTTATTATTTATTATATTATTATTCTATTTCAAAATGCATCACAGGATGGAATTATTGCAAAAATATGCTTAATTGCCATTAAGGGGTGCTGTGGTTTGAATACTTTATCTTTATTATTATTATTACATTAATTATTATGTTATTATTCTATTTCAAAGTGCATCAAAGGATGGAATTATTGTGAAAATACACACCATCATCGCCATTAAGGAGTGCTGTGGTTGGAATACCTTATTATTATTATTATTATTATTATTATTATTATTACATTTATTATTTATTATATTATTATGTTTCAAAATGCATCACAGGGTGGAATTATTGCAAAAATATGCTTAATTTCCATTAAGGGTGCTGTGGTTTGAATACTTTATTATTATTATTATTACTACTATTATTATTGTTGTTATTACTACTACTACTACTACTACTACTATTTTTTGTATTATTGTTAGATTTATTATTTATTATATTATTATTATATTTCAAAATACATCACAGGATGGAATTATTGTGAAAATACACACCATCATCACCATTAAGGAGTGCTGCGGTTTGAATACCTTATTATTATTATTATTATTATTATTACTACTACTACTACTATTATTTGCATTATTGTTACATTTATTATTATATTATTATTCTATTTCAAAATGCCTCACAGGATGGAATTATTGCAAAATACGCATCATCGTTTCCATTAAGGGGTGTTGTGGTTTCAATACTTTATTATTATTATTACTATTATTATTATTTATATTATTATATTTCAAAATGCATCACAGGATGGAATTATTGCAAAAATGCGCATCATCGTTGCCATTAAGGGGTGCTGTGGTTTGAATACCTTATTAATATTACTATTATTATTTATTATTACATTTATTATTTATTATATTATTATTATATTTATTTATACCCTACTTTATCGACCCAAGGAGCTCCTGGTGGTGCAGCAGCTTAAACTGCTGAAGTTGCTGATCGAAAGGTCAGCAGTTAAAATCTGGAGAGCGGGGTGAGCTCCTGCTGTTAGGCCCAGCTCCCGCCAACCTTTAGCAAAAGCCAATGCTATGGAATCCTGGGAGCTGTGGTTTGATGGGGCACAAAAACGCAAGACCTGATCAAACTACAACTCCCAGGGTAATTTTATTTTGATTGTTATGATTGATTGTAGGTAAACTATAAATCCCAACAACTACAACTCCCAAATGACAAAATCGATTATTTTTTTAGTGATGGTCGCTCCTTGGACTAGTAGGTGTCTTGTGGCCAAATTTGGTGTCAATTCATCCAGCGCATTTTTAGTTATGGAGTCACTCAAAACGCACAGAGCATAATATAGATATTAGAGACGTAATTGCCCTTATTTCTAAGGAAACGAGCCTATTGTTGTTGTTGTTATTCTCCTTCCTCTGCTCTTTTCCCAGCAACCCATGCGGGCCAAGCACTGCCGCGAATGCCGGCACTGTGTCCGGCGCTATGACCACCATTGCCCGTGGATCGAGAACTGCGTCGGGGAACGCAACCACCGGCTCTTCGTCCTCTACCTGGCCGTCCAGCTGGCGGTTGTGTTGTGGGCCATGGAGACCGCCTGGTAAGCCCAATATATATATAGTTGTGTAGGTATACAAAAATCATTGTGTGACATAGTGTAGTAATAAGAATAAGTAGTAGTAGTAGTAGTGGTAGTAGTAGTAGTTTGGGTTGCTTACCTGGATTTAATACCATATGTGCAATTCACAGTGACCATGACGGAGAATAAGAAGGAGAAGAAGAAGAAGAAGTGGTAGTAGTAGTAGTAGTAGTAGTAGTGTGGGTTGCTTACCTGGATTTAATACCATATGTGCGATTCACAGTGACCACGACGGAGAATAAGAATAATAAGAATAAGAAGTAGTAGTAGTAGTAGTAGTGGTAGTAGTAGTAGTTTGGGTTGCTTACCTGGATTTAATACCATATGTGCAATTCAGTGACCACAACGGAGAATAATAATAATAAGAAGAAGAAGAAGAAGAAGAAGTGGTAGTAGTAGTAGTAGTAGTAATAGTTTGGGTTGCTAACCTGGATTTAATACCATATGTGCGATTCACAGTGACTGTGACAGAGAATAATAATAATAATAAGTAGTGGTAGTAGTAGTAGTAGTAGTAGTAGTAGTTTGGGTTGCTTACCTGGATTTAATACCATATGTGCAATTCACAGTGACCACGACGGAGAATAATAATAATAATAAGTATTGGTGGTAGTAGTAGTAGTTTGGGTTGCTTACCTGGATTTCATACCATATGTGCAATTCACAGTGACCACGACGGAGAATAATAATAATAATAAGTAGTGGTAGTAGTAGTAGTAGTTTGGGTTGCTTACCTGGATTTCATACCATATGTGCAATTCACAGTGACCACGACGGAGAATAATAATAATAATAAGTAGTGGTAGTAGTAGTAGTAGTTTGGGTTGCTTACCTGGATTTCATACCATATGTGCAATTCACAGTGTCCACGACGGAGAATAATAATAATAATAAGTAGTAGTAGTAGTTTGGGTTGCTTACCTGGATTTCATACCATATGTGCAATTCACAGTGTCCACGACGGAGAATAATAATAATAATAAGTAGTAGTAGTAGTAGTAGTAGTAGTAGTAGTTTGGGTTGCTTACCTGGATTTCATACCATATGTGCAATTCACAGTGTCCACGACGGAGAATAATAATAATAAGTAGTAGTAGTAGTAGTAGTTTGGGTTGCTTACCTGGATTTCATACCATATGTGCAATTCACAGTGTCCACGACGGAGAATAATAATAATAATAATAATAATAATAAGTAGTAGTAGTAGTAGTAGTAGTTTGGGTTGCTTACCTGGATTTAATACCATATGTGCAATTCACAGTGACCATGATGGAGAATAATAATTTAATTATATATTTTTTGCCGTTTAACAAACTTTCCCCATGTTTTGATGATAGAACCAATCAGGAAATGAGATTGATAAGCCAGGAACAAACATCATGTTACATAATGTAATAAATAATAATAATAATAATAATAATAGTTGGCATACCCGAGTTACGACGCGAGTGCCACATCTCTTTCCGAGCACAGATTCGAACTTTCTCTTGTCATGCTTCCTCTTCCAGGTCCGGCCTGGGTGCGCTGCCCTCCTTCTCCTCCTTCTCGTGGGTTTGGCTCTGCCACAACCTGTTGCTGCTGCTCTGCTTGCTGGTGCTGTCGGTGTGCGCGGTGGTGGCGGCCTTGCTCCTGGCCTCGCACGCCTACCTGGCCTCGTGCAACACCACCACCTGGGAGTTCATGTCCCGCCACCGCATCTCCTACTTGCGCCACTGCCCGGATGAGGAGAACCCCTTTGACCGGGGGGTCTTCCACAACCTCTGGGGGTTCTTCTGTGCTCGCAGGAGCGTCCGGTGGGAGAACCTCTACCCAAGTGCCGTCTGAGTCAGCCCAAGCGGCACATCGCCTTCCATCCCGCTGGACGGGCTTGACCGCCTGCGTCCCCTCCAGAGACTCCGAGAGTGCCTGCGTCCTCAAAACAAGACTCTTTTATTTATTATTCTTATTTTGTAAACAATTGCGGATAACGTTCTCTCCAAGCTTCTGACATTGTGCCTTAAACGCATATTTATATATATCTATATAGATATAATAAAAGTCAATGTTTGTATATATGTATGTGGATATGTATGTGTGTATGTACGTGGCAGCTTTCCGATTGGCTCCTACTTCCACAGGCCACTACAACCCGCACGAATGACGGACCTGGACCAAACTTGGCACACTTAACCCCCATGGCCTACTTTACGTCCTGGTGCGATTTGGGTGAGGATGGACTAGGGATGATGGGATTTGCAGTACTTTCACTCACTACCTGAGACTGCTGTGACCCACACCCCAATGACAGACCAAGACCAAACTTGGCATACAGAGCCGCCATGACCCACTCTAAATCCTGGTGCGATTTGGAGGCTGGACTAGGGATGATGGGATTTGCAGTACTTTCACTCACTTCCTGAGACCACTGCGACCCACACCGCAATGACAGACCAAGACCAAACTTGGCACACAGAGCCACCATGACTCACTCTACATCTTGGTGTGATTTGGAGGATGGACTAGGGATGATGGGATTTGCAGTACTTTCACTCACTACCTGAGACCGCTGCAACCCACACCAATGACTGATCAAGACTAAACTTGGCACACTTAACCCCCATGGCCCACTTTACGTCCTGGTGCAACTTGGAGGAGGATGGACTAGGGATGATGGGATTTGCAGTACTTTCACCCACTTACTGCTTTCACTCACTTCCTGAGACCACTGCGACCCACACCCCAATGACAGACCAAGACCAAACTTGGCACACAGAGCCGCCTTGACTCACTTTACATCCTGGTGCGATTTGGAGGATGGACTAGGGATGATGGGATTTGCAGTACTTTCACTCACTTCCTGAGACCACTGTGACCCACACCCAATGACTGATCAAGACCAAACTTGGCACACAGAGCCGCCATGACCCACTCTACATCCTGGTGTCGTTTGGAGGATGGACCATGGACGATGGGACTTGCATATGGGAGTTGTAGTTCACCCGCACCCAATGAACCCAGCTGACATTGGATCTAGACTAAACTTGGAGCATAGACAAACAATACCTTCCTCAAATAACCCGGGCACTGCTGAGTCCCCAAGCTAACACACATATATGACTTGATTAAATGTTTTGTTTGATGCACAAGATTAAGATGTAGGTATGTTCTCCCTAAGCTTCTGATGTAGTGCCTTAAAAGTGCATATGTATGTATGTATGTATATAATTTGATTAAATGCTTCATTTCATGCCTGAGGTTAGGTTATGGGTATGTTCTCCCCAAGCTTCTGACATAGTGCCTTCAAAACAAGAACAAAAATAAATATTTTTGTAATACTTGATTGAAATGTTTTAATTTGATGCCCGAGGTTAAGATATGTTGGATTTTATTTTTTCCTCCCAGAGCTCGAGTTTTGTAAACTTGTCAAATGGGTAAGTAAATACGTCTCAGGGCTTGCCAATAGTATTGAAATTGCCCAAAACTTCAAATCTTATATGAGAGGTATGCTACGTAACACTATGGTTCCTGGGTTCTTCCTTTTATAAAAATGAAGAATGGGAGGAAACTGCCGCTAAAATAGCGAGATATGGGAGGATTCGTTGTTTTTATTTACCAGGCGGGGTTCGGATCAGCTCAGCTAGCAAATAGGAAGACAACAGACACGCTTTGTCTCCTAAATCCTGCAATTATAATGCATTATTCTTCTTGAGAGTACAATAAAGACTTGGGCCAGGACAAAGGCCTTTTTCACTCAAGCCCAAGGCTGCAAACGGCCCACGTCCTCTGTATACAATTATGACCAATATAGTGTATAGAATAACCCCCAGACTATCTTTTCTGTATATGCAAGCAGTAAATATTGAGCATAAAACTGCAGAGACATTATTATTATTATTTGACACACAAGATTGTTACACAGCAAACAAGATGACTATGCTGGCTTTTGGATTATTATTATTACTATTATTGTGTTGTCGAAGGCTTTCATGGCCGGAATCACTGGGTTGCTGTGAGTTTTCCAAGCTGTCTGGCCATGTTCCAGAAGCAGTCAACAACGTATTATTATATCCACATCATAACATTATTATTATTATTTTACTGACACAGAAACACGGTAGGTCACAGCAAACGAGATCTATATGCTGGATTTCGTATCACAAAATCACAAGTCGAACACTTCCCAAGCGTCTATTATTATTATTATTATTATTATTATTATTATTATTGGGTTGCTGAGAGTTTTCCAGGCTGTCTGGCCATATTCCAGAAGCATTCAACAACATATTATTATATCCACATATTATTATTATTATTATTATTATTATTATTATTATTATTATTATTGGTTGCTGAGAGTTTTCCAGGCTGTCTGGCCATATTCCAGAAGCATTCAACAACATATTATTATATCCACATATTATTATTATTATTATTATTATTATTATTATTATTATTGGTTGCTGAGAGTTTTCCAGGCTGTCTGGCCATATTCCAGAAGCATTCAACAACATATTATTATATCCACATATTATTATTATTATTATTATTATTATTATTATTATTGGTTGCTGAGAGTTTTCCAGGCTGTCTGGCCATATTCCAGAAGCATTCAACAACATATTATTATATCCACATATTATTATTATTATTATTATTATTATTATTATTATTATTACTGGTTGCTGAGAGTTTTCCAGGCTGTCTGGTCATGTTCCAGAAGCATTCAACAACATATTTTATCCACATCATAATATTATTATTATTTTACTAACACAGAAACACAGTACGTCACAGCAAACGAGATCTATATGCTGGATTTCATATCACAAAATCACAAGTCGAACACTTCCCAAGCATATTATTATTATTATTATTATTATTATCATCATCATCATTATTGGGTTGCTATGAGTTTTCCAGGCTATCTGGCCATGTTCCAGAAGCATTTAACAACATATGATTATATCCACATCGTAACAACATCATTATTATTATTATTATTATTATTGGGTTGTTGTAGGTTTTTCCGGGTTGTATGTCCATGTTCAAGAGGCATTCTCTCCTGACGTTTCGCCTGCATCTATGGCAAGCATCCTCAGAGGTAGTGAGGTCTGTTGGAATTAGGAATAAGGGTTTATATATCTATGGAATGACCAGGGTGGGACAAAGGTCTCTTGTCTGTTGGAGCTAGGTGTGAATGTTTCAACTGACCACCTTGATTAGCATATAATGGCCTGACATTGCCTAGAGCAAACTTTTGTTGTGAGGTGATTAGATGTCCTTGTTTGTTTCCTCTCTGCTGTTGTAATTTTAGAGTTTTTTAATACTGGTAGCCAGATTTTGTTCATTTTCATGGTTTCCTCAGAAAGTGAAAGTTAAGGTCTCCTCAGTGACGTGAGGAGTAGGGTGCTCTGTATGTATTGTGTGTCTTCAGGGGGAAGAAGTAAAGCTGTGGCTGTCGTTTTACTCAGCACCGTGGGTCTCTCTCCCCCAGCAACACTGTGGGTATCTCTGAGGGAGACTGTTCTGTGGGTCTCTCCAGGGAAGACACAGAAAGAGAAAGTAAAGGTCTCGGTGAAGTGAGGAGCAGGGCGCTCTGCTTTATGTATTGTGTGTCCTCAGGGGGAAGAAGTAAAGCTGTGGCAGCCGTTTTACTCAGCACTGCGAGTCTCTCTCCCCCAGCACCAACCAGCAACACACTGAGGGTCTCTCTGAGGGAGAGAAAATGGAAAGTAAAGGTCTCCTCAGTGAAGTGAGGAGCAGGACACTCTGCTTTAGGCATTGGATGTCCTCAGGGGGAAGAAGTAAAGCTGTGGCTGCTGTTTCACTCAGCACTGTAGGTTTCTCTCCCCCAGAACCACTCAGCAATAGTCTGAGGGTCTCTGGGGGGGGGGGGGGGGGAAGAGACACAGAAAGTGAAAGTTAAGGTCTCCTCAGTGAAGTGAGGAGTAGGGTGCTCTGCTTTAGGTATTGTGTGTCCTCAGGTGGAAGAAGTAAAGCTGTGGCTGCCGTTTTACTCAGCACTGTGGGTCTCTCTCCCCAAGCAACTTTGGGTATCTCTGAGGGAGACTGTTCTGTGGGTCTCTCCAGGGAAAACACAGAAAGAGAAAGTAAAGGTCTCCTCAGTGAAGTGAGGAGTAGGGTGCTCTGCTTTATGTGTCCTCAGGGGGAAGAAGTAAAGCTGTGGCTGCCGTTTTACTCAGCACTGTGGGTCTCTCTCCCCCAACAACACTCTGTGGGTATCTCTGGGGGAGACAGAGAAAGTGAAAATAAACATCTCAGTGAAGTGAGGAGCAGGACACTCTGCTTTAGGTATTGTGTCCCCTCAGGGGGAAGAAGTAAAGCTGTGGCTGCCGTTTTACTCAGCACTGTGGGTCTCTCTCCCCCAGCAGCACTCTGTGGGTATCTCTGAGGGAGACCGTTCTGTGGGTCTCTCCAGGGAAGACACAAGAGAAAGTAAAGGTCTCCTCAGTGAAGTGAGGAGTAGGACGCTCTGCTTTATGTGTCCTCAGGGGGAAGAAGTAAAGCTGTGGCTGCTGTTTTACTCAGCACTGTGGGTCTCTCTCCCCCAACAACACTCTGTGGGTATCTCTGAGGGAGACATAGAAAGTGAAGATAAACATCTCAGTGAAGTGAGGAGCAGGACACTCTGCTTTAGGTATTGTGTCCCCTCAGGGGGAAGAAGTAAAACTGTGGCTGCCGTTTTACTCAGCACTGTAAGTCTCCCCCAGCACCAACCAGCAACACACTGAGGGTCTCTCTGAGGGAGAGAAAATGGAAAGTAAAGGCCTCTTCAGTGAATTGAGGAGCCGGACACTCTGCTTTAGGTATTGGACGTCCTCAGGGGGAAGAAGTAAAGCTGTAGATGCTGTTTTACTCAGCATTGTGGGTCTCTTTCCTCTTAACACCACCCAGCAAGTTTGTGGGTCTCTCCAGGAAAGACACAGAAAGAGAAAGTAAAGGTTTCATCAGTGAAGTGAGGAGCAGGGTGCTCTACTTTAGGTATTGTATGTCCTCAGGAGGGAGAAGTAAAGCTGTGGATGCTGTTGTACTCAGCACTGTAGGTCTTTTTCTCCCAGCAGCAGTCTCTCTGAGGGAGGCATCGAAAGTGAAGATAAAGGCCTCCTCAGTGAAGTGAGGAGCAGAGCACTCTGCTTTAGGTATTGTGTGTCCTCAGGGGGAAGAAGTAAAGCTGTGGATGCCGTTTTACTCAGCACCGTAGGTCACTCACCTCCAGCACCAACCAGCAACACTCTGAGGGTCTCTCTCACCCCACACAAATACCAGCAAAGTTGTTGCTCCCCAGCACTGACCAGCAACTGTCTGTGGGTCTCTCTCACCCCACACAAACACCAGGGGATAGATAGGGAGAAAGCTTCAGCAAGCAGTCTGCTACTGAGCCCAGAGAGATCACCCCATAAATACAGATTGTTGTATCAAACTTAAAAAAAAAGACATCCCCTGAAAATAAGCCATAGTGTGTCTTCTGGAGGAAAAATAAATATTAGACAGTGTTTTATTTTCGGGGAAACATGGTGGGTTTTCTTGGTTGGGAAGACAATCCCTGTAATCCTCTGGTTGGGAAGAGAATCCCCAGAAGACAGAATCCAAAACGATCAGAACAGATTAGAGATGAATGTCCGAAACAACCACAAGGAAGTACAACAGGGACAAATGCAAGATACTAGAGATATTCCACAGCAGGACGTGTGGAAAAGATCTTGGTCCATATAAACCAGGAATGTCATGCGGCAGCCAAAAAACAAAAAAAGTCAATGGGATGTTGGCCTGCATCAAGAGGAATCTAGTGCCTAGATGCAGAGAAGCCATGCTTCCCATGCTCTATTCTGCCTTGGTCAGACCACACCTGGAATTACACTGCGTTCAATTCTTGGCACCACAATTGAAGGGAGATGTTGACTCTAAGCTGGAATGTATCCAGAGGAAGAGGATGACTCAAAGGATCAAGAGTCTGGAGAACAAGCCCTATGAGGAGCAGCTTAAAGAGCTGGGCATGTTTAGCCTGCAGAAGAGAAGGCAGAGGAGACATGACAGCCATGTATAAATATGTGAGAGGAAGTCATAGGGAGGAAGCTTGTTTTCTGTTGCCCTGGAGACTAGGATGCAATTGGGAAATGGCTACCAAATGACAGGAAGATTCCACCTTCCTGAGTGAGCCATTCAGCAGTGGAACTCTCTGCCTCAGAGTGTGGGAGGCTCCTTCTTTGGAAGCTTTTAAACAGAGGCCGGATGGCTATCTGTCAGGGGGGCTTTGAATGCAATTTTCTTGTTTTTTGACAGAAAGGGGTAGGTCTCTTCCAACTCTACGATTCTATTATTCTGGACCATGGCCAGTCAGCCGCGAAAACTCACAGCAGCCCAGTGATCGCAGCCATGAAAGCCTTTGACAACACACTGCTAGGTTTTCCTGGTTGGGAAGAGAATCCCAACCGATGGGGAAATAAATGCCTCCTTGTATACAGTGTTCATTCACTTATTGCGGGTGTTACATTCCGGGACCAGAGCCCCCGGTGGCACAGTGGGTTAAACCCTTGTGCTGGCAGGACTGAAGACCCACAGGTCACAGGTTCAAATCCCGGGAGATGCGGGTGAGCTCCCTCTATCAGCTCCAGCTCCTCATGCGGGGACATGAGAGAAGCCTCCCCACAAGGATGATAAAAACATCAAATCATCCGGGCATCCCCTGGGTAACGTCCTTGGAGACGGCCAATTCTCTCACACCAGAAGCGACTTGCAGTTTCTCAAGTCGCTCCTGACACAATACCAAAAAAATTCCGGAACCACCCGCAAAAAGTGAAAATCCACAAAGTAGAGGCACTATATATGTATATCGCATTCCAAGGGTGAGGTAGAAGAGAGATTTAAAGGCACTGCATACCTTTATTTTTTTGCTAGCTATAAGGGGCTATATGCCATAGCGGAATTACAATGCCGCTCAAGTTTACGAATGCCGCAACCATTCATAAACTGGGAGGCAAAAACCCGCGAAACAGCGACTCCGCGAAAAGCGAACCACGAAGTAGCGAGGGAACACTGTAAACCCTAAACCTGACCATCTCTGACATCTAACCTGCGATAGAATTAAAAGTGAAGCCGTAGCAATGATTCCTTGTGCGCAAAGCGGTCCAAGTCATTGCACAAAGCGGTGTGACCGTCGCCGTCCTGGTTTCCGATTCCCAAAAGCCACACGGTTCCTTTCCTCCCCCAACCCCATTGAAGACCATCAGCCCCCTTGTGTACACATTTAAGTTTTATTGTAACAAAGCAACTTGTACACTTTCAACGTTTAAAACTGAGCATCTCTTTTTTTTCTGTTTTTTTTCCAGTGAAACGAAAACAAGGAAAAAAAAAGTCCGAAAAAAACCAAAAAAAACGAGGAACAAAAAAATTACAATAGAGAGAGAATTAGAGAGAGAAAAAAAATAATGGAAATTCCCAAATAAGATCCTACGGGGTGTGTTTATTTAAACGGCCGATTCTCCCATCTGAGGAGCGGCAGGGGCTCAACGGGTAAGTTGTATTAAAAGAAGGAAGAAACTATATTTCCGGCTTGTTTGTGTTTCGTTTTTAAAAGTGTCACCCTTGTTTTTTTCCCCAACTGCGAGGATGTTTTCCTGGTCAAAAACATCTCAATCTCATCGACATGCCAAGGAAGAAGAAGTCATGTTTGTGTCAAAAAATGCCCACGGAAGCCAGCCCACCCTACCCTTTCCGACGTCCGAAACCCACCCGCACTTAACCCTGTCTATAACCCCCGCCCACCCGTTTATTATTATTTATTATTTTTTTGTATTTTTTTCAGGTTTTTTTTTAAAACAAGAGAAGTAAAGACAGATACATGTTGGTTGGTAAATGCGAACTGTCCATCATATTCACAGAAGAGACACAGTGTAATCTCTGGAACCCGATATACAGAGAAAGAAAGAAAAATGGGGGAGAAAAACGCTAGATTGGTTTCGTGTTTTTTTTTCCTCTATGCACTACACAAAAAGGGGCCTAGCACTCTTCCGGCGGAAGGTCCGCCTCTCTTTCTCAACAGAATTCCACCATTTTTAACAGTTTGTGTGTTTTCGTTTTGTTTTTTTTATTTCAAAACAGAGGGGGTTAAAAAAATCGGAAGAAATTGGGGTACGTTTCCCCACTGTATTCTGCTCAAAATTATGGTAAAGAAGAGGAAGGGGAAAAGAAGGCTTCGGGAGAACGAACGAGGCGACTGAGCACGAAAAACGGGGAGGAAATAAGACAGCAACTTGCTCCCAGGGATCGGATGGGAAAGGAACGAAGGGAGGGAGGAAAGGGAGGGGAGAAAAGGGGGGGTTGGAATCGGTCAGTGTTCAGTCATCTTCTCCTTCATCCTCCTGTTAAGAGAAACACACGGCTTGAACACACACGGACAACACAGCACCCGCCGAACAGAAAAACCCAGCCATACATTGCTTTCTCTCTCTCTCTTTCTCTAAGCAAGCCATTAGTCATGGGCTAAGTCGGTATCGTTTGTTTGGTTCGTGTTCTCGTTCCGTCCATTTGGATGGCACAAAACAGAAAGGCCCCTCCTAGAACAAAAATGCAATCGATACGAAAGACAGGTGGGAGCGGGTACCGGCTCCAAGTCTGCTTTTCGGATTGATTGCCTGAGGCCTTGCAGAGCCTGCACCCGAGCACCAAGCGTTTCGTTCCGTCCATTTGGATGGCACAAAATGGAAAGGCCCCTCCTAGAACGAAAATGCAATTGATACGAAAGACAGGCAGGAGCAGGTACCGGCTCCAAGTCTGCTTTTCGGATTGATTGCCTGAGGCCTGGCAGGGCCTGCATCCGAGCACCGAGCATTTCGTTCCGTCCATTTGGATGGCACAAAACGGAAAGGCCCCTCCGAGAACGAAAATGCAATTGATACGAAAGACAGACAGGAGCAGGTACCGGCTCCAAGTCTGCTTTTCGGATTGATTGCCTGAGGCCTGGCAGGGCCTGCATCCGAGCACCGAGCATTTCGTTCCGTCCATTTGGATGGCACAAAACGGAAAGGCCCCTCCGAGAACGAAAATGCAATCAATACGAAAGACAGGTGGGAGCGGGTACCGGCTCCAAGTCTGCTTTTCGGAATGATTGGGGCCTGCACCCAAGCACTCCTTACTATGAGCTCAGCTGTAGGCCCTGCCAGGCTTGGGCGTGTAGTCCCAAAGCCTGCACCCATAGGTCCAAAGTGCACGGGCCTATAGGTGTAGTCTATAACGGGCCGAAAGAAAATAGATCTTTCGGTCCCGAAAAGAAAAAGCAAATACCTGACCTCCCAATTTCAGGAGTTTCAGGTGAAAACGGATCGGGTCCCCCACCAAAAGCGGGGCACGAAACGGATCAAGTCAAGTCCCAAACGCACATGACTACAGCCATGCCAGGCCTTCCGACTGGACACAAACCACACCAAAAAGCATCCTCAAAACTAATCAAAACTAAGCCTAACCACTCTGATACTTCTCACAGCTAATAAAAGCAAATCCCAGAAGCAACTGCTTCCTCTCCAACACCAAAAGCGCGTCCGTTCGAAGCGGACTGCACAAAATAACCACGTTTTGGAATTAAGCTACAACAAGCAACATCTCTAGTTGTTTCCCCCCCTCCCCAACATTCCTCAAGACCTCAGGAAAGGGGTTTGAATGACTGAAGGTGGAAGCCCTTCCAATTTGAGGCTGATTTTGAGTCTTAAAATGCAGCCAAAATAAGGGCTGCTCAAGCCAGGCCTGGGCAAACTTTGATCCTCCTACCGGCTGTTAGGACTTGTGGGACTTGAAGTCCCAAATACCAAAGTTTGCCCAGGCCTGGCTTAGGCAGAGCGGCAAAGCTTAGGCTCGATTCTACAAAGCCGCTGCTAAAATTGGGGGGATATTGGGAGGGGGGTGTTGTTATTTCCGAGAATCAAGCTTTAAGGGTCCTAACCTCTCCTTCTTCACCCTCATCATCATCTTCATCTTCTTCACCCTCATCTTCATCACCTTCCTCGTCGATGTCCTCCAGTCCTTCCTCCTCGTCATCGTCGTCGTCCTCTTCACCCTCGCCTTCCTCGTCATCCATGTCGGGAACCTGGCAGGACACAAATGCGATCGTTAGCACGCTTCAGCTTGACGTAGCCACGCAAAAGCCTTGCAATGTGCTACAGATATATAACCTGTCACAGCAATAAGCAGTAATGGCTGTTGCACGTAACAACAATGCTTTCAACAGTAAGGATATCCAATATATTGCTGCCTCCCCCAAAAGTTTGAGGCTAGGATTGGTTCTGCTATTGTAAAGCTCCCCTCATTTGGATTGCTGCAATCAATAAATAATTTAATATACTACGTTCCAAGTTTTTCCAGAGACCAATGTGGCTCCCTAGACATGTGTCTTATGCCATGCTTTGCATTGAGATGGGTCAAACCATGCTTTAAACCTTAGCATGGAAAGATCTGCATATACCAGTGGTTCTTAACTTGTGGGTCCTCAGATGTTTTGGCCTTCAACTCCCAGAAACCCTAACAGGTGGTAAACTAGTTGGGATTTCTGCGAGTTATAGGTCAACACCTGGGGACCACAGGTTGAGAACCACTGGTATATATATACACACACACATACACTCTCTCTCTCTATATATATATATATTTCCTCTCTGTGATTAGATTTGGAAGTACTCTTAATGCTTCCAAATGTGGAAGGCTGCAGGTCAGTCAAGAGCAGACTTTTGAATCTTAACTTTCATTATCTGAATTGCAGTAAAGACAACTTGGTGTATGTATGTGTGTTCACACAAACACAAACTTTAAAATGCATTTCTGCTCTATAGAAGGGACAATCCAATCTCTCTCAACATATGTACATCCAACTTTATACACACCCTTTCAACTGCATTTCTGCCCTATAGAAGGAATCCAATCTCTTCCAACAGGTGCCCACCCAACTTCATACGTGCACACACTCAACTGCATTTCTGCCCTATAGAAGGCACAATCCAATCTCTCCCAACAGGTGCCCATCCAACGTTATATACTGTACACACATACATACATTTTCAACTGCATTTCTGCCCTATAGAAGGCACAATTCAATCCCTCCTGATGGATGCCCACCCAACTTCCAAGGGAGACTCCGCCAGACGCCCAGGCAACATATCCTACTGCTCAGCTGCTTTGAGTAAATAAATCCTTCCTAAGGTTTAGATGAAATCTCTTTTCACCTCCCTTAAAGTCTGCTTTGGATTTTGGGATCCAAGAGGCCATTTTAGTGTATTTACTGTATTTTAACTGTTTTTACCACCCTGTTATTATTTTTTTAAATGTATTGATTGGGGTAAATTGTAGGGGTGATAATTTCCTTATCATATTTATTTTCTGTACATGCCCTATTAATATTTAACTTATTACAACAAGTGTAATTAAGTATTATCAAGCCTTGTTTGGCTTGGTACTAAGATATAGCCTAAGGGCTAATCAATAAAATTCATTATTAACTTTGGTATTGCTCTTTTAAAACCGTTTAGTGCAGGTAGAGGCTAGCTGCCTTGAGAAAGGCGGGATATAAATACACAAATGTGAAAGCCTGCAAGTCAGTCAAGAATCCAACTCCAACATCAAAGACAACTTGTTCCCCTACCACGACATTAATTCCATGCAAGAATAGCTTTGCATTTTGATCCATCCCATCCATTGCAAGATGCAATGTGTTGCCATCATCAGCTCTTTTGGATGGGCGATATAACAACGTAGAACAATCCAAAGGGGTTTGTTCTTGTGACTTGGTCTCTGTTGAAACCCTTTTCACCATTTTTTGTTTATATACCTCAAATATCATAATATACAGACAAAATACAGGAATTCATTTTTTCCACTGTCTTCTCAGAGACAAGGGTGTTATCAAATCCCACAGGCCATTGCTTACCAGGTAGTACTGCAACGGGTTGGGCCATATGTCGTCCTTGATGACCTCCCCCAACTCGTCAGCCCCCGCGTCAGAATGGTCGGTGAACCAGGTGAAAAAGCTCTCCGGCTCTTCATGCTGCCTCTTCCGGCTGGCCTTGTTCTGCGTCTGGCTGGAACGCTTTGTCAGGTCCTACGGGAAGGGGGACACAAAGGCATGAGAGTATGGAATAGAAACAAGGTATTTACAAGCCCAGTGATCATCCATTTCTCAATAAACTAAAGGAACACCTCCATAACTCTGCTACCCAATAGGTTATGATCCTAACAGGTGATCATCCTGATCCCAACAGGTTATGATCCTAATATAATATAATGTAGAAGGTTAGGTAAAGGCAAAGGTTTTCCCGACATTAAGTCCAGTCGTGTCCGACTGGGGGTTGGTACTCATCTAAGTTTCTAAGCCGAAGAGCTGGCGTTGTCCGTAGACACCTCCAAAGACATGTGGCTCCCCGCATTCGAACCTGCGACCTTTCTATCAACAAGTTTAGCAACTCAGTGGTTTAACCCACTGTGCCATCGGGGGCTCTAATATATTGCATATACATATAATATTATATAATAATATATTATTAGTATTACATTATAATATTATAAATATTATATGTATATAATATATTGTATATATATATTTGTATTATAATATAATAACAATATGATACGAATTATATATTATAATTCAATATTATATATTACATGTAATATTACTAATAATATAACAATATAATGGTATACTACAATATAGCGATATATAATACTGATATTGTACTATGCTATTGTATGTATATATATCTTGTAAGGCGCTCTGAGTCCCCTTCAGGGAGAGAAGGGCAGAATATAAATGTTGTAAATAAATAAACAAACAATAAATATTGTTTTCTGTGTTATTTTGCCTACGTGGAAACATCCCAGAGTCCCCCAGGGGAGATAGAGCGGTATATAAATAAAGTTGCATTCTTATTAGACACCTCTCTTCACGATATAAATTAAAAACGAGAACAAAAGCTCCAGAACACAAACCTCGCAGCAAATTACATATTTTCTTCCCTCCAAAAAAACCATTCAACCCCATTACAAGTTTAAGCTAAAGCATCTAAAGGTTGCTCCTTTGCTGAGAAGATGATGCTTCATTTGCAGGTAGACTCAGGAAAGCAAACTTTTTCTGTTATTTCTACAGTAGGCCACGTACCTTCCCAGATTTCCATTTGATTTCGCTGGATTTTGACGACGGGTCCCCGCTCTCGTTCAGATGGAACTCTTTGGAGAGCATCTTGTTTTCAAAATATGGGTTTTCATCAAAATACTGCAGGCAAGACAACAACAACAACAACAAAAAGTAGATTTGAAGTCTTTCTGGCAAGGCAACAAGAAATTATGGAGGCACCTCGGCCGTCCCAAATGTGCCAGGTTGGTGCGGAGCGCCGACACTTACAAAATCTATTCTGTAACCTGATTTGATGTCTTCGAACTCCGTCACCTCGACTCTGATCAAATAATGGAGCGCTTCTTCATCTTCTTCTCCCAACAGTGCGGATACTAAAAAAGAGCCACAAAGAATTACAAACTCAACTATATATGAACTGTATTCATTAGTTACATCTCTACCCATCTCTACCCTGTACTTTGCTTCTATACCACTGTATCTCAAGCCCGAAGGCGACTCACGGCGGTTCACAAACAGTAAAAACAGTAGAAACAGCAGTGGTTCCATACAACATATAACAATTGACTTAACACATTATCCATAAATTACCAATAAGCAATTACAATGCACAATTATTACAAAAAACAACCGTACCCGTACTCATCATCCAAGCGTATATATATATATGCACATCGTATATACTTGAGTATAAGCTGAGTTTTTCCAGCTCTTTTTACGTTGAAAAAGACCCGCTCAGCTTATACTCAAGTCAAGGTTATTTATTATTTTATTCTATTTATTATTATTACTATTATTATTATTATAAACACAACAAGGTAAGTACACAGGAAACAAGATTACTATGCTAGTTGTTGTATTGGATCACACGTCACATACTTCCCAAGTGTCTAGGACTATGTTATGTATTATGTTTACATTATTATACTCTATTATTATTATTATTACCTTTATTATTTTTCTCTTTATTATTGTTATTATTACATTATTTTACTCTTATTATTATCACATTTCTTATTTTATTCTATTCATCATTACTATATTTATTGTTTTACTCCAATATTGTTATTATTATTTGAAAAACAACAATATTAGTACACAAGAAACAAGATCACTATGCTAGTTGTTGTATTGGATCACACGTCGGACACTTCCCAAGTGTCTAGCACTATGTGATGTATTATATTTACATTATTTTACTCTATTATTATTTTATTATCTTTATTATATTTCTCTTTATTATTGTTATTATTAAATTTATTACTTTATTCTATTATTATTAAATTTATTATTTTACTCTATTATTGTTATTATTACATTTATTTTATTCTGTTTATTCTGTTTATTGTTATTACCTTTAGTATTTTACTCTATTATTATTATTATTATTATAGGAAGGATACATAAGCACATTTACATTGAAGGTTAGAACAATGGTTTAATCAGAACTGGACAGTCTTAGCTTAAATTAGAATTTTCTGGAAATATTCAAAACACTTAACCTACGGATGCCTCAATTAATATAATTCTATTGATATTTATTTTTATTTTGAAATTCACCAGTAGCTGCGGCATTTCCCACCCACGGCTTTGACTCGAGTCAATAAGTTTCCCAGTTTTTTGTGGTCAAATTAGGTGCCTTGGCGTATATTCGGGTCAGCTTAAATATATACACATATATTGCAGATATAGTAAAGTTTTCTCTTGACATGAAGTCTATTTGCCACCAGGCTGGAATTTTATTGTATTTTTATTGTATTAATGTAATGTTTTAACTGTTATAATTTATTGTTACTATGTATTTTATTGTGTGAATTGTAGGCATCAATGTATGCCGGTTGGAAGCTGCCCTGAGTCCCCCTTTGGGGGTTGAGAAGGGCGAGGTAGAAATACCCAAAATAAATAAATAAAAATTGTGTCTGGCTCTTAAGTGGAAGAGCCGCCGTTGTCTGTAGACACCTCCAAGGTCATGTGGCCATAGGTTGCTAGGTTGGTAGAAGCTGGGCCTAACAGCGGGAGCTTGCCCTGCTCCCCAGATTTGAACCACCTATCTTTCTGGGCAGATATATGCATATGCTATTCTACAGCCCTTCTACAGTCCTAACACTCCCTCCCACTTTCTATATATACCCCACTTTTTTCTCCCAACACCTCTTGAGCGTTATCTCATCACTTAAATACAGATTTTTTTCCAAACATACATGCATTGAGAGCATACAGAACCTTAGCGTACCTTGTGGGTGGTTGACAAATGTTGTTACCCAAAAGTTTGGGATTTTGGCGATCAATTCTGACCTCTTCTGGAAGAATGGTTGGCGGAGTTTGTTGTATTTCTGTTCTACTTTCAAAATTTCCTCACTGGCCTGTTCGTTCAGTCTGCAAGGAAGAAGAGCCAGACACGGATTTGAATTCCGAGCAGTCGATCAAAACACAACAGAATTCCAAAATCACTTTTTAGGTTTTTAACACACCAAACTTTGGCTGTGCTACAGTAACTTTTAAGCATCCTGCTTAATTAATTATTATTATACTATATAATAAAATTGGAACAATTTTCTGTTCCTTGTTTGAAAATATTATTTCTTCTTTAATTGTGTGGTATTTGCTCCAGAAACTTTGTTTTTGTGTCTGCCACAAACTTTGTTAAAATGGTTGAGACTATAATGAAATATTCATTGAAAAACTATCACAAAAGGTAGCACAGGATGCCCTGCAAAAACTAAGTGTGTGTAAAACACTTTTGCTGTGTTTTGTGGTAGAATCAGTTAGGAAATGACATTTATAACCCAGGAACAAAAATCGTGTTATACAGTATAATCATTATTGCAACTGGACTTGATCAATAGTGGCCCACATCTTGGCTAATTTAAGAACATTCATTAGTAAACACTTTCCATCAATGTCTTCTACACAAACACAATCCACTTTAGAGTCTCCTTTGAGGAGAAAAAAAGTGGGACATATAAATAACATAATAACAACAATAACAATGTGCGGCTTACCTGTCTATTTCATTCTGTACTTCATCAATATGTTCAATTGCTTCCTGTTGCTCTTTGTCTGAAAACAGAAGAGTGAACCAGTCAATTTCCCAAGAAAGAGTTGACTTAATTTGACAATTCAATTTAAAATATTCTAAGATTATTAAAATTTCATAAAATTATATAATTTTATAATCTTTATAGTCATATTATATTATAAAAATTATAAATTAAATACATTATAAATAAAATTATAATGTTCTATAAAATAAATAATAATTATTATTATCATTAAATAAGGAACTTGTGTTTTAAATTTAATCTGGGTCTTAATTTAAAAAGCACTCTCCTTCCTTTGGCTGCAATACACTCACAGATACATTTCTTAGCAAATATATGAAAATGCTTGCATGGTTGGAATCACTGGGATGTTGTGTGTTTCCCAGGCTGTATGGCCATATTCAAGTAGCATTCTCTCCTGATGTTTCGCCTGCATCTGTGACAGGCATCCTCAGAGGTTGTTAAGTCTCACAACCTCTGAGGATGCCTGCCACAGATGCAGGCAAAACGTCAGGAAAGAATGCTTCTGGAGCATGGCCAGACAGCCTGGGAAACACACAACCACCCAAATACATGAAGAATTGGCCTGTGAGTCCCTCCATTAGGAGAAAGGCAGGATGAAAACAAAACAAAAAAAGATCCTGTTTTGTGACAACAAAATAATAATAATAATAATAATAATAATAATGTTATGTATATACTGCTCCATCTGTCCGAGGGGGCTCAGAGCGGTTCCCAGGTTACATCACAAAACATACAAAGTAAAAAACAACATAACCATAAGATTAACAAAATAAAATATAAACATAAAAATTGTCGCCATAACACATAACAAAGTAATCCTGCCTGTTCAAGGCAATTTAAAAATTTAAAAGACAATGCTTGGGTAGTGATACACAATCCAAACCCTATTATCTTTGCTAGGAAAGCAATGAGGCGCCACGCTGGGAGGAGATAATAATAAAGAGCAAACAAGGAACACTTCTGGAGGGCATGGAATTGGAAATCCCAAAAGTCTCAGCCCTCAAACATTTCTATTGAGTTCCAAGGAGGTTGATCCAATCAAGTTCTGCCTAGGGCGATGACGGGCTATTAGAAGTAACTTTGCAACATAAGAAAGGCTTTTAAAAAAGGGCGGGGGAGGAACCCAAGAGGAAGGCACATGTGCGCCGCTTGCATTTCACTGGAGAAACCCTTTCACTGCTTCACAAGACATTGCACTGCTCATTTTGCAACCAGTGTGTCCTGAAAAGTCCTAAATATCAACAAATAGGCTACAAGAGGACTTATTATGCTCTAATTGTAAGAAGCAGAAGATGGGTTTGATTTAGGGAGGGGAGGGGAGAGGGAAGAAAGCAATTTACGCTTAGTTTCGGGAGGAAGTTGCCAATCCCAAGCTGCAAAAGGAAGGGAGAGACTCAATTTGGAAATAAAATCCACCACACTTTCCTAAGACGCAAACCAGCCTTAAAGCACACTGGGTATTCCAGCCATGTGGCCGGAGAGGGTGAAAAGCCCATTCACCAACAACGTGTAAGGAAACACAAACTAAACCAAGTCCATTCTTGACATACAACAACTAATAAACAATGTGACCGAAGCACGTGTGGCCAAATTGCATAGCCAAACCGAAACAGAGGACAAACCAGGAAAATGAATGTAGTCCCCTTTCATCAGCATTTGCAAGCCTATCTCTTTGAACCCCACACAACCCATGTTTCCCATTGAAGGCAAATCAAGATGGAAGAAAACAATTCAGTACTTTATGGCCACAAGTGTTTTGGATTTATATTATCTGCATGTACGTCCATAATGAGTTCTCTTAAAGATGGGTCCCAAGTCTAGACTTGGAATTAGCTTATTATTTGGGGCAAGGAGTATTCCTTTGTATTTAAATCAAATGTATAGAACATTGGAGAGAAGCAGAAATAAGGAGAGGAGGGCATGGAACAAGCATGTTAAAGGCAATGCATATTATTTAGAGGGCTATTTCTTTGCATTTGCAATGAATAGAACAAGGGAGATATTTACCAGATTTAAATCAAATGTATAGGACAAGGGAGACATGTATTTCATATTTAAATCAAATGATGGAGATGTTGATTTCTATTAAAAGCAGAAATAAGGCTGGTAACAAATATTGTATTATTGTATCAAAATTATTAGCAGCAGAGCATTGGTGGCAGAGAACATGTGTGTTGCAGGCATTGCATCTTGTTGCAGGGGGTATTTCCTTGTATTTCTATTTCTGAAAGTACAAGCATGTTGCAGGCATTGCACTTTATTTAAGGGGTATTAAGGGGTCTTCATTTGTATTTAATTCCAATGTATAGAATCAGGGAGATATTTATTTATAAAAGTACAAGCATTTTGCTGGCATTGCATTTAATTCCTATTTTCAAAAGTAAGTACACATTGCAGGCATTGCATCTTATTTAAGGGGTATTAAGGGACCTTTGAGGGTATATATTTATTTCTAAAAGTACAATCGTGTTGAGGGCATGTTGCAGACATTTCTGGGAGTATTTCCTTGTATTTCACTTTGATTTCCACAAATAGAAGCACATCGCAGGCATTGCACCTTATTTAAGGGGACATTCCCTTGTATTTAATTTCTATTTCCAAAAGGGCAAGCACATTGCAGGCATTGCACCTTATTTAAGGGGTGTTAAGGGGCCTTTATTTGTATTGACATCAAATGCATAGAATCAGGGAGATATTTATTTCTATTTCCAAAAGTACAAGCCTGTTTCAGGCATTGCATCTTATCTCAGGGGGTAATTTTTTGCATTTAAATCAAACATATACAATGAGGGAGAGAGGTTGGTTTTTATTTTTGCAGAAATAAGGCTTGTAATAGATATATAAACAGAGGCTGGGTGGCCATCTGTTGGGAGTGCTTTGAACGCGATTGTCCTGCTCGCGGGGGGGGGGGGGGGGGGGTTGGACTGGATGGCCCATGAGTTCTCCTCCAACTCTATATTATTATTGCATCTCCTCCAAGGGGGTATTTATTTGCATTTAAATAATATATAAACGATGAGGAGGATGGTTTCTATTTAAGCAGAAAGAAGACGGGTAACAAATACATTCTATATTACTATATCACGATTATTATTACGGCATCTTCTCTAAGGGGGTATTTATTTGCATTTAAGTCAAATATAAACAACGAGGAAGATGGTTTCTATTTAAGCAGAAAGAAGGTGGATAATTAATATATTATATATAATAACTAATACATAATAATAATTATTACCACAATTATTATTATTATTATTGCATCTTCTCTCAGGGTGTATTTAAATCAAATATAAATAATGAGGAAGACGGTTTCTATTTGAGCAGAAAGATGGTGGGCAACAAATATATTATAATATCAGAATTATTATTATTACTGCATCTTCTCTAAGGGGGTATTTATTTGCAAATATATTATTATTATTATATCAGAATTATTATTATTACTGGGTCTTGTCTAAGAGTGTATTTATTTTCAAATATATTATTAATATTATTATTGTATCACAATTATTATTATTTCTGCGCCTTCTCTAAGGGGGCATTTATTTGCAAGTATATTATTATTATTATTATTATATCACAATTATTATTATTATTACTGGGTCTTGTCTAAGAGGATATTTACCTGCATTCAAATCAAGTATAAACAACGAGGAAGGTGGTTTCTATTTAATATAGGACTGTTATTACTATTTAATATAGGACTGTTATTACTATTTAATATAGGACTATTATTACTATTATTATTAAGAAGGCAGGTAACAAATATATTATTATTATTATATCACAATTATTATTATTACTGCGTCTTCTCTAAGGGGGTATTTATTTTCAAATATATTATTATTGTATCAGAATGACTATTCTTATTGCGTCTTCACTAAGGGGGTATTTATCTGCATTCAAATCAAGTATAAACAACGAGGAAGATGGTTTATACTTAATATATGATGATGATTATATCACAATTATTATTAATGCGCCTTCTCTAAGGGGGTATTTATTTGCAAATATATTATAATATCACAATGACTATTCTTATTTCGTCTTGTCTAAGGGGGTATTTACGTGCATTCAAATCAAGTATAAACAACGAGGGAGATGGTTTCTATTTAATATAGGATTATCATAATATCACAATTGTGATTCCCCACCAGGGCCTGCCTGTGTGCCTGGGAAGGAGCACGTTGCAGGGGAATGCCTTGGGATGCCTTGGAGGGAGCACGCTGCCTGGGCGGCCCTTCTGGAAGAGGGAGCCCTTCCTTGGCCTTCCAGGGAGAAGGAGGAGGAGGAGGGGGGGAAGGCGTCCCCACGCGCTTGGGAAGGCTAGGAGAGAGGCGGGCGGGCGTGCGCGCGCGGGAGACAAAAGGGGCGCCGAACATGGCTTCCTCCTCCTGCGCGGCCTGCACTTCCGGTGGAGCCTGGCTTTTCCCGCCTCCGGGAGCCAAGATGGCGGCGGCGCCCGTCTCCTGAGGAGAATCGCCCTCCTCCCTTTCTCTTCCGTTCCCGGCTCCTCACCTGAGATCTCGTCGGCCCCGTCGTGGTTGGAGTTGAGCTCCTTCTTGCTGACTTTGGCCGCCGGCGCCGACATCTTGAGGGAGGAGAAGGAAGGGAGGCCTAGGCCTGGGACCGGGGGCTCGCCTGCCTGCCTCTGTTCCTTCCTCCTCGCGGGCCTCCTTCCTTCCTTCCTCCGAAGCTCCGCCGCTCCCTTTCTCCGGCCTGCTGCCTCCGCTCGGCTTCTCCTCCTGAGGGCGAGAGAAGGGCCTCCCTCCTGCGCACGCGCACAAACAGCCTCCTGCGCTCCTTTCGGCTGCTCTCCCGCGAGAGGAATGGGCCGGCGCCTGCGCACGAGGAGCTCTTGTCCCCGCCCCCCTCTCGCGCACGCGCAGAAGCGTCCTCCTCCTTCGCCACTTACAAGGCCTCTCGCGCAGGCGCACTCGCTTCCCTCCCTTTTTCTTCCTCGCTTCAGCCCTCTCCCTGTGTCCCCGCCCCCGTTTTCCCTTATGCGCAGGCGCAGAAACGTCTCTTCGGCGTGAGGGAGAATACTGCGCATGCGCACTCGCCTGTCCCCTTTTCAGCCTTGCTTCACGCCTCCATGCCCCGCCCCTTTTTCCTCTGCTTTGCGCAGGCGCAGAAATGTCTACACGAAAAAGACCTCGCTTATGAAAACTGCGCATGCGCACTCGCCTGTCCCCTTTTCTGCCTTGCTTCCCGCCTCCACGCCCCGCCCCTTTTTCTCCGCTTTGCGCAGGCGCGGAAACGTCTCTTCGTCGTGAGGGGAAAAAAAGACCTCGCTTGTAACTACCGCGCATGCGCACTCGCCAATCCTCTTTTCTCCCTTGCTTCACGCCTCCACTCCTTTTTCTCCGCTTTGCGCAGGCGCGGAAATGCCTTACGCAAAACCTTCCTTGTTAATATTGCGCATGCGCACTCGACTGTCAACCCCTTTACTCCCTAACTTCAGGCCTCCATACGCCCGTTCTTTTCTTCGCGCATGCGCATAAACGTCAATATCTCGCTTTTGAATACTGCGCATGCGTATTCGTCTGCCCCTTAAACGTCTATACCTCGCTTTTGAATACTGCGCATGCGTATTCGTCTGTCCCCTTTACTTCAGCCCGCCCCTTTGCTCCCTTTTTGCGCAGGCGCAAAAACGACTCTTCGCCGTGGTCGGAAAAAAAGTTTGTTGCGCATGCGCAACTCGCTTCTCTGCTTTCTCCCTCTTCGCATGTGCTTTTAAATACTGCGCATGCGCCTGACCCATTCACTTCAGGCTTCCATACCCCCGCCTGTTTTCTCACTTTTGCGCAGGCGCAGAAACGACACTTCGCAGTGTCTGGCGCATGCGCAACCTGCTTTTCTCCCTCGTGAGACCTCGCTTTTGAATACTGCGCATGCGCAATCGCCTGTCCTCTTTACTCCACGCCCCCACCATTTTTCTCTTCTGCGCAGGAGCAGAAACGTCTCTTCGCAATGGCTGGAAAAAAGGTTTGCCGCGCATGCGCAATTCGCTTCTCTCCTTTTCTCCCTCGCTTGGGAGTGCTGCGCAGCCGCACTCGCGGCATCTTTTCACCCCGTTTGTGAATATTGCGCATGCGCACATCCCTTCTCGCCCTCACTTCAGGAAAGATAGATATTTCCCACAACCAGCCTCTAGAGGCCGCTGTGGCTAAATAAAATATCTCTTTGGCTGCATCTACACTGCAGATTTAACCCAGTTTGATCCCGATTGCCGCAGACAAAAGCACAACAAAAACATTTCGGGTTTTTTTTTGGTTTCTTATTTTCTTTTTTTGTCATTCCTTTTGAGAAAGAAGAAAAAAATGTGTTTGTTTTGTTTGTTAAAGCTTTGACAAATAATCGGCCGCATTCACACTTTTGTTTGTTTGTTTCATGCAGAGAGAGAGAGAGAGAAAAATTGGGATTATTCCGTTAATACAGGACAGAAAGGAAGAAAGAAAGAAACCGATACAGACATAAATATCGATCGATCGATCGATTAGAAAGACAGCATTCTGCAAATCCCGACGAGGCAAGACAGAAATCATTGCAGCACAGAAAGAGGATGATGAGGATGATGATGATCATTTTTTTGCATTGGTTTTTGTTTTTGTTTCCGGTGCAGGAATGGATGCAAAAATGCAATATTTATAATTCTGAAAAAATGCAATATTTATCTTTTTTTCCTAAACCCAGCAAAAAAAAAAATATCCAAAATTATTATTATTATTATAACTATTGGCTTCGTTTTCCAGATCCGTGTAAACCGTGCAACCCACCCAATAACAGCAGCAGCAGCAGCAATAACAAATAAATATTGATCGTTTCGAGGCTTTCGGCCTGGACAGAAAAGCATTGATATGTAGGCGATGGGTCGGTTTCAGGCGCGATACCTTCCCTCTCATTGCAATGTCTCGCATCTGCATTCCTTTCCCGAACCACATTCCATCCGAACCATTCAAACGGGGGGAAATAATAATCGTAATATTGTCATAATTCTTCTTTTTCCAGCTCCTTTCTTTCCCCCCCAAAATAATGCAGACGTTGGCGAAAACGGAGACGGACCGACGGGTTGGTTGGTTGGTTGGTTGATCAATCAAGCGCAAAAAAGGGTCTTTTCTGGGTTCGATCCCTCGCTGATGTAGAAAAAAGGAGGGTCGGATGGCACTGGGAAAGGAACGAGAAAGAAAGAAAGGCTTATTAAAGGGCTCCAAACATCCCGTTGAAGTCGAACATGACCCCCCCCCCCATAAGTGATAGTAACTTATAGTTTTGCTAACGGCAAGGACGCCAGACTAAATAATAAGGTTTAAGCCTTGGTCAATTTGGTGTGTATCATTTAATCAAGGATTTATGCCCTATTTTCATATGTTTACAGCAGAAAGTAGATTCAACTTCAGAAAGGCAGATTGGACTAAATTCTCAGACATGTTAGATGACATGATTACATCGGTCGCGCCAATCCCTGAGGAATACGAGCATTTTATTGAAATTCTGAAAACCTGCTCACGGGCCTCTATACCGAGAGGCTGCAGAACCCACTACCTCCAGGGCATTACTCCTGAAACAGCTGCCTTGTTGGAAAACTATTACAGGCCCCACAACGAAGACCCATTGAGTGAGCAAACCCTTCAGGCAGCGCAGAGCATTGTGTCCTCCATCTCTGAAGCCAAGAAAGAACAGTGGATCAAGCTGATCACAGAGGTCGACATGGGCAGGAGCAGCCAGAAGGCGTGGAGGCTGCTGAGACGGCTGAGCAACGACCCCTCACAAACTAATACCCATTCCAACATAAAGGCAGATCAGATAGCACACCAACTCTTGAAGAATGGGAAACCCAACCTTGCCACCAAAGTAGGAAAGAAACCAATAGCCAGACAACAAGAGACTGAGAACAACCACCTTCATGAACCCTTGACATCTACTGAATTGGACATGGCTCTCAACAAATGTAAGAATGGCAAAGCAGCTGGCTTGGATGATCTACGGATGGAACAAATCAAGAACTTTGGTCCAAAAGCAAGGCGCTGGCTGCTGGAGCTGATGAACAACTGCACTGCATCCTGTCAGATCCCCAAAATCTGGAGGAAAGCAAGAGTCATCGCCATCTTGAAGCCAGGCAAAGACCGTAATGACCCAAAAAGCTACAGACCAATCTCCCTGTTGTGCCACCTCTACAAAGTTCTGGAGAGACTTATTTTGCATAGAATTACGGAAAAAAAATAGACCCCTGTCTGATCCCACACCAAGCTGGCTTCAGGAAAGGCAAAAGCTGCAAAAGAACCTGACTCAGCACATGGAAAATGGCTTTGAAAGGCAGCAGATCACAGGAGCTGTCTTCATAGACCGGTCAGCAGCCTATGAGACTGTGAACCACCGCTGCCTCCTCCTGAGAAAAATGTATAATATCACAAAGGACAACCACCTCACCCGCCTCATAGGAAACCTGCTACAAAACAGGAGCTTTTTTGTTGAGTTCCAGGGCCAGAGAAGCAGAAACAGAAGAACGGCCTGCCTCAGGGGAGCGTGCTTGCTCCATCCATGTTCAACATCGACACAAATGACCAGCCACTGCCAGAAGGGACAGAGAGCTTCATCTATGCTGATGATCGCGTCATTACCGCTCAAGCAGGGAGCTTTGAGATGGTAGAACAGAAGCTCTCCGAAGCTCTAGGTGCTCTCACTGCCTCTCTGAAGCTTGCTCCATCAATGTTCAATATGTACAGACATTATCAGCCACTGCCAGAAGGGGCAGAGAGTTTCATCTATGCTGATGATGGTGCCATTACCGCTCAAGCAAGGAGCTTTGAGACTGTAGAACAGAAGCTCTCCGAAGCTCTAGGTGCCCTTACTGCCTATTACAGGGAAAACCAGCTGATCCCTAACCCATCTAAAACACAGACATGTGCCTTTCATCTCAAGAACAGACAAGCATCCCGAGCTCTGAGGATTACCTGGGAAGGAATCCCACTGGAGCATTGCAGCGCACCCAAATACCTGGGAGGAGTCGCTCTGGACCATGCCCTGACCTACAAGAAGCACTGCCTGAACATCAAGCAAAAAGTGGGTGCTAGAAACAATATCATACGAAAGCTGACTGGCACAACCTGGGGATCACAACCAGACACAGTGAAGACATCTGCCCTTGCGCTATGCTACTCTGCTGCTGAGTATGCATGCCCAGTGTGGAACACATCTCACCACACTCAAACAGTGGATGTGGCTCTTAATGAGACATGCCGCATTATCACGGGGTGTCTGCGCCCCACACCACTGGAGAAATTACACTGTTTAGCCGGTATTGCACCACCTGACATCCGCCGGGAAGTGGCAGCCAATAGTGAAAGGACCAAGGCAGAGACATCTCCAGCTCATCCCCTGTTTGGGTATCAGCCAGCACGTCAACAACTTAAATCCAGACATAGTTTTCTAAGATCTACAGAGATACTCGCTGGAACACCTCAGCAAGCGAGAGTCCAAAAGTGGCAGGCTCAAACCCAGAACCTCAACTAATGGCTGATACCAAATGAGAGACTCCCCCCTGGGCACACAGAAGACTGGGTGACTTGGAAGGCGCTGAACAGACTGCACTCTGGCACCACGAGATGCCAGATGAGGCCACAAAGTGGAGTCCACGACATGCGAGTGTGGAGAAGAGCAAACCACTGACCACCTGCTGCAATGCACCCTGAGCCCTGCCACATACACCATGGGGGACCTCCTTGCGGCAACACCAGAGGCACTCCAAGGGGCCAGAGACTGGACATTTAATCAACTAATTTTGTATTTTCTCTGTTTGTTTGCTTTGTTCTGTTAGAAATGTAATATAATTGACTGGCTGCCCTGACACGACAAATAAATAAATATCATCATCACAATCCTCCTTGGGCTCTTTGTGCTCTGACTCCCTGATGGCCTTTGCAAGCGTTCCCCTTGATTGCATCTGCCCACCCTTTCTGCTGCCCAATGCCTTGCAAATGATTCAATAAGCCGGCCATAATTGCATCTCATTGCCATCAGAAGACATAAACCCAAAGGTCAGGGGCAGAAGGGGCAGGCGGGCCCGCTTTCTTGTCCTGAGATGCCTCTGCAAAAGGGTGGTCATCCTGAACTTCACGGCAGGAATAAGGGATTTGCAAGCTCCTCACCAAAGCTTCTTGGCGGAGGGGTGTGTGTGTGTGTGCGTTGCACAATTATACGAGTCCGTCGTAGAGCGAGAGAGCCTGCACAATGGAGGGGTCGGCCTTGGAGCCCTCCTGGAACTCCTGCAGGGTCAGCTTCCCGTCCGCGTTCTGCAAGGAAAGAGAGAAAGGAAGGATGGGGGCAAGCAAGGCGCCCTCCGTATCAGAAGGGGGTTTGGGACGTGGGGAGGCTTCCTTCCTTCCTTCCTTCCTTCCTTCCTTCCTTCCTTCCTTCCTTCCTATGTATGTATCTATTCATCCATCCATCCATCTATCAATTTTCCTTCTTATCTATCCATCCATCTTCCCATCTTCCTATCCATCTTCCCATCCATCCATCTATCGATTTCTCTACCTTTATATGTATGTATGTATGTATCTATTTATCTACCTACCTACCTACCTACCTATGTATCATTCTACTTACCTATGTATCCATCCATCCATCCATCCATCTATACATCTATACAACCCTTCCTATCTATCTATCTATCTATCTATCTATCTATCTATCATCTATCTATCTATCATCTATCTTCCTTCCTTCCTTCCTTCCCTCTTTCATCTCTCTCTCTTTCTCCTTCCTTCCTTCCTTCCTTCCTTCCCTCTTTCATCTCTCTCTCTTTCTCCTTCCTTCCTTCTCTCCCTCTTTCATCTCTCCCTCCTTTCTGCTTCTTTCTCTTTCCTTCCTTCCTTCTTTCTTTCCTTCCCTCCCTCTTTCCTCTCTCCCTCCTTTCTCCTTCCCTCCTTCTCCTTCCTTCCCTCCCTCTTTCCTCTCTCCCTCCTTTCTCCTTCCTTCCTTCTCCTTCCTTCCCTCCCTCTTTCCTTCCTTCCTTCCTTCCTTCCTTCCTTCCTTCCTTCCTTCCCTCCCTCCCTTCCTCTTTCCTCTATCCCTCCTTCCTTCCTCCCTCCCTCCCTCGTCCATTCTTTCCTCCTTCCTTCCCTCCCTCTTCCTTTTTTCCTTCTTTCTTTCCAAACCCATCCACGTACTTTATCCATCATGGCAAAAATCCGGTCCACCCTCTTCTCGGGCGTGTTTTCTTCTTCGGGGAGCTCCACCGTGTTGCCCTGCAAAAGGAGAAGAACGAGGAGGAGAGGAGACACACATTGCCTATCTCGGGCCCTCCCCGGACCTAGGACATCTCTTCCCCGGGAACGGGACTCACCACCATCTGGTAAATGGCATCCACGATGTCCAGCATCTCGTTCCGGGTGATGTAGCCGTCGTTGTCCAGGTCGTAGAGCTTGAAGGCCCCTGGAGACACACACAGGGACAACATGAGACATCCCCACACTTTCTAATCTAACCACGTTTGAGAGATGTCCTCTTCCTTCCCTAACCTATATAATAACATAACATAAAATAATATATATATTATAATATAATAATATAACAATATAATAATAATAATAATAATAATAATAATAATAATAACAATAATAATAATAATAATAATAATAATAATGTAAGATGCTTCTGACTTCATGGGATCTCAGCTGTGACTAGGAGTCGTCTGTGACTCGGGGTGGCCCGTACATTACAAACGCCACCCGGGCTAAGGAAGTCTCCAGGAAGCAAATAATGCAAAGGGAACACAGTGCTTGAATGAAGGACCTTCCTTCTCTCCCTCCCTTCCCTTCTTTCCTCCCTTTCCTTTCTTTCCTTTTCGTCTTTCCTTCTTCCTTTCCTTCTTCCTTTCCTTCTTTTCCTTCCTCCCTCCCTCCCTTTCCTCCTTCTTTACCTTTCTTCATTTCCTTCTCCTTCATTTCCTTCCCTCCCTCCTTTCTTCCTCCCCCTCCTTTCTTTCCCTCCTTCCTTTTCCTTCCTCCCTCCCTCCCTGTCCCTCCTTCTTTCTTTCACTTCCTTCCCTTCTTTCCCTCCCTCCCTCCCTTTTTCCTTCCTTCCTGTCCCTCCTTCCTTCTTCCTTTCCTTCTTTTCCTCCTTCCCTCCCTCCCTTTCCTCCTTCTTTCCCTTTCTTCATTTCCTTCCCCTTCATTTTCTTCCTTCCCTCCTTTCTTCATCCCCCTCCTTTCTTTCCCTCCTTCCTTCCTCCCTTCCTGTCCCTCCTTCTTTCTTTTCCTTCCTTCCCTTCTTTCCCTCCCTCCCTTCCTTTTTCCTTCCTTCCTTCTTCCTTTCCTTCTTTCTATCTAAGATATAAATACAATATTAAATGGAAGCGACAGTCAAGAAGTAACAAGAGAAGGAGAAAAAGAGGGAAGGAAGGAAGGAAGGAGAGAAGGTGGGAGGGAAAGAAGGAAAGAAAGAAAGAAAGAAAGAAAGAGAAGCAAGGAAGAAGAGAAGGAAATTAGAAAGTGAAAGGAAAAAGAGAGGGAAGGAAGGAGAGAGGGAACAAAAGATAGGGAGGGAAGGAAGGAAGGATGTAACCAAAAAGCAAAGAAAGGGAGGAAAGAAACAGGTAGAGATGGAAGAAAGATGAGAGATAGGGAAAGAAAAAGAGGAAAGGAAGGAAAGAGGGAAGGGAGGAGAGAAAGAGGGAGGGAAGGTTGGCCACAGCAACGCGTGGCGGGTACAGCTAGTAATAATATTAATAATATTAATAATATTAATAATAATAATGTAAGATGCTTCTGACTTCCTGGGGTCTCAGCCCTGTTCTTGACTAGGAGTCGTCTGTAACTCGGGGCGGCCTGTACATTACAAACGCCACCCGGGCTAAGGAAGTCTCCAGGAAGCAAACAATGCAAAGGGAACAAAGGCCAGGCTACTTCTATAATAATAATAATAATAATAATAATAATAATAATAATAATAATAATGTAAGATGCTTCTGACTTCATGGGGTCTCAGCCCTGACTAGGAGTCGTCTGTAACTCGGGGCGGCCCGTACATTACAAACGCCACCCGGACTAAGGAAGTCTCCAGGAAGCAAACAATGCAAAGGGAACAAAGGCCAGGCTACTTACTTCTGTGATAATAATAATAATAATAATAATAATAATAATAATAATAATGTGGAAGGACTCACAGCGCAGCTTCTCGTCCAAGGTTCCCCGAGAGGTGACGGACAAGGCCTGGATGAACTCGGAGAACTCGATCCTCCCGTCCTGGAAAAGGGAAAAGCGGAGGGGATTGATTTTGTCATTTCACAGTTGTAGTTGCTGGGATTTATAGTTCACCTACCATCAAAGAACCCCTTAAACTCCACCAATGATGGAAGTGAACCAAACCTGGGCACACAGAACTTCCACGCCCAACAGAAAATACTGGAAGGGTTTGGTGAGCATTGACTATGAGTTTGGGAGATGTAGTTCACCCACATCCAGAGAGCACCGTGGACTCAAAACGAAGTCAATCAAACGGATCAAACTTGGCACAAATACTCAATATGCCCAAATGTGAACACTGGTGGAGTTTGAGGGAAATAGACCTTGGCATTTGGGAGTTGTAGTTGCTGGGATTTATAGTTTGCCCACAATCAAGCGCACTCCGAATTCCACCAACTATGGAATTGAACCAAACTTGGCACACAGAACTCCCATTAACAACATAAAATACTGGAAGAGTTTGGGGTGGGCACTGACCTTGAGTTTTGGAGTTATAGTTCACCCACATCTGGAGAGCACTGTGGACTCAAACAATGGTAGATTTGGACCAAACTTGGCGCAAATAATCAATATACTCGAATGTGAACACTGGTGGAGTTTGGGAAAAATAGAATTTAACATTTGGGAGTTGTAGTTGCTGGGATTGATAGTTCACCTACAATTAAAGCACACTCCGAACTCCACCAACGATGGAACTGAACCAAACTCTGCACACAGGACTCCAATGACCAAGAAAAAAATACTGGAAGGGTTTGGTGGGCATTGAGTTTGGGAGTTGAAGTTCACTTATGTCCAGAAAGCACTATGGACTCAAACAATCATGGATCTGGACCAAATTTAGCGTCTATACTCAGTATGACCAAATGTGAACACTAGTGGAGTTTGGGGGAAATAGACCTTGGCCTTTGGGAGTTGTAATTGCTGGGATTTACAGTTCACCTATAATCAAGGCGCACTCTGAACTCCACCAATGATGGAATTGAACCAAACTCACATGACCAAGAGAAAATACTGGAAGAGTCTGATGGGTATTGACCTTGAGTTTGTGAGTTGTAGTTCACCCACATCCAGCGAGCACTGAAAAAATCATGCATCTGGACCAGATTTAGCACCTATACTCAGTATGACCAAATGTGAGCACTAGTGGAGTTTGGAGGAAATAGACCTTGACATTTGGGAATTGTAGTTCACCTACATCCAGAAAGTACTATAGACTCCAACAATGATGGATCTAGACCAAAGTTGGCACAAATACTCAATATGCACACTAGTGGAGTTTGGGGAAAATAATATTTAACATTTGGGAGTTGTAGTTGCTGGGATTTATAGTTCACCTACAATCAAAGAGCATGCTGAATCCCACCAGCGATAGAATTGGGCCAAATTGGTTTCCCACACAGAATCTCCATGAGCAACAGAAAATACTGTGTTTCCTGATGGTCTCTGATTGTAAGTGAACTATAAATCCCAGCAATTACAACTCCCAAATGTCAAGGAGTCTATTTACCCCAAACTCCACCCCCAGGGAAAGCCAAAAGCCGAGCCGTACTTTGTTTTCGTCGAAGACGTTGAAGACGAAGGTGGCGAACTTGGTGGGGTCCCCGAAAGGGAAGAACTGCTTGTAGATCTTCTGGAAGCCGGCCGCGTCCAGCTGGCCGCTGGGACAGTCCTTGATGAAGCCTTTGTACCTGGAAGGGAGGGAAGGAGGGAGAGGGCGGATTTGGGGAGAGCACACTCTGCAACACCACGAGGATTCCCATTCCTGGATTATCAATGGCATTTTCCTAATTGGTTCTAGCATCACCACATGGGGAAAAAGTTTATCAAACTATCAAAACTTCGTTGTAGTTTGAGTATGGGTGCATCCTGAGAGTTATAGTTTGAGTATGGGTGCATCTTAGAAGTTGGAGTTTGATTATGTGTGCATACTGGGAGTTATAGTTTGAGTATGGCTGCATCCTGGGAGTTGTAGTTTGATTATGTGTGCATACTGGGAGTTGTAGTTTGATTATGTGTGCATCCTGGGTATTGTAATTTGACTATGTGCCATCCTGGGAGTTATAGTTTGAGTATGGGTGCATACTGTGAATTGCAGTTTGATTATGGGTGCATACTGGGAGTTGTAGTTTGATTATGTGTGCATCCTGGGAGTTGTAGTTTGACTATGGGTGCATCCTGGGAGTTGTAGTTTGACTATGGGTGCATCCTGGGAGTTACAGTTTGACCATGGGTGCATCCTGGGAGTTGTAGTTTGATTATGTGTGCATACTGGGAGTTGTAGTTTGATTATGGGTGCATCCTGTGAGTTGTAGTTTGGCTATGGGTGCATCCTGGGAGTTGTAGTTTGGCTATGGGTGCACCCTGGGATTGGAACACATTTTGCTCTAGTGTTCCAATACATATTTCTATTTATTTATGTATTTATGTATTTAGTTTAATAAATAATCTAGATATATAATAAAAGTGAATGTTTGTATGTATGTATGTATGTGGCAGCTTTCTGATTGGCTGCCACTTTCACAGCCCACTGTGACCTGCACGAGCGACGGACCTGGACCACACTTGGCACACATGACCCCCATGACCCACTATACGTTCTGGTGCAGTTTGGAGGAGGATGGACCATGGATGATGGGACTTGCAGTACCTTCACTCACTTTCTGAGACCACTGCAACCCACATCCAATGACCGATAAAGACCAAACTTGGCACACAGAGCTCCCATGACCCACTCTACATCCTGGTGCAATCTGAAGGTGTATAGACCATGGGTGATGGGACATGCACTACCTTTACTCACTTCCTAAGGCCACTGCGACCCACATCCAATGACCAATAAAGCCCAAACTTGGCACACAGAGCCCCCATGGCCCATTCTACATCCTGGTGCAGTTTGGAGGAGGATGGACCACAGATGATGGGACTTGCAGTACCTTCACTCACTTTCTGAGACCACTGCAATCCTCATCCAATGACTGATCAAGACCAAACTTGGCACACAGAACCCCCATGACCCATTCTACATCCTGGTGCAGTTTGGAGAAGGATGGACCACAGATGATGGGACTTGCAGTACCTTCACTCACTTTCTGAGATCACTGCGACCCTCATCCAATTACTGATCAAGACTAAACTTGGCATACAGAGCCCCTATAACCTATTCCGCACCCTGGTGCTGTTTTGAGGAGGAGGGACCATGGATGATGGGACTTGCAGTACCTTCACTCACTTTCTGAGACCACTGCGACCCTCATCCAATGACTGATGAAGACCAAACTTGGCACACAGAGCCCCCATGACCCACTCTACGTCTGGTTGGGGTTTGTGGACCAATGGACCAAGGATGATGGGACTTGCAGTAGCTTCACACACTTCGTAAGACCATTGCGACCCACACCTATGACTGATCAAGACCTAACTTGGCACACAGAGCCCCCCTGACCCATTCTACATTTTGATGCAGTTTGGAGGAGGATGGACCACGGATGATGGGACTTACAGTACCTTCACTCGCTTTCTGAGACCACTGTGACCTACATCCAATGACTAACAATGCAGCGTCCCCAAACTAATAATAATAATAATAATAATAATAATAATAATGTAATGTCAAAGGCTTTCATGGCCAGAATCACTGAGTCGCTGTTAGTTTTCCAGGCAGCATTCTCTCCTGACATTTTGCCCACATCTATGACAAGCATCCTCAGAGGTTGTGAAGTCTGTATTCTCAATTCGCTTCTGACACGATTGATTGATTAATTAATTAATTAATTAAGGAGGGGATTTTCCTGGAGCTCGGAAGGTGGTCTCTCTCAAGCGTCGCTTTGGAAACTACGTCTTCCGGGGAGCGAAGATGGAGCGAATCCCTTCCCTTTGCATCCAGGGGCTCCTCTACGTGTCCAAAAGGGAGACAAACCATGCTTATGTCCATCCATCTTATGTCTACGGCCGCTTTGGGGAGGGAAACAAGTCCCCGTAAATATTTATCCCTCCTGGTTGTCATTCCTGCTTTAGGTAAAGGCAGCTGCTGGGGTTACAATAATATTTACAGACAAGCCGGAGGTGATGGATGTCGAGGCTGTCAAAAGGGGGGGATTCTGGATTACCTTTCCCCATATATATATATATATATGGGGAGGGATTGCCTTGGTCAAAACAGGTCCCATTTCTCCATATAAGCCCACCTTTGCGGCTTTGCAAAAGCTCCCTTCTCTCCTGCCAGCAAAACTCTGGGTGGAAGCAAACCTTAATGGATTGATTCCCTGAAAACAATCCCCGGATGGCCAATACTAATAGCCTTCTTCCTCTCGCAGCTCCCGGAACAAACCAAAGAAATCCCAAAGTGACACCAGCAGTCCATTTTCTCTTTCCACCTACTGATTTGGAGCATGCGAACAACTGCAAAACACCACCCACGCATCATATTAACATTATTATTATTATTATTATTATTATTATTATTATGTCTCTAAACAGTAAGCAATCAAGGGCCAGTGAACACCACCCAGGCTAAGGATGTCTCCAGGCAGCAGACAATGCAAAGGGAACAAAGCCCTGGCTACTTCTATAATAATAATAATAATAATTATTATTATTATTATTATTATGTCTCCAGAAAGGAAAAAATCAAGGGCTAGCGAATGCCACCCAGGCTAAGGAAGTCTCCAGGCAGCAAACAATGCAAAGGGAACAAAGCCCTGGCTACTTTTATAATAATAATAATAATAATAATAATAATGTCTCTAAACAGTAAACAATCAAGGGTAAGTGAATGCCACCCAGGGTAAGGATGTCTCCAGGCAGCAAACAATGCAAAGGGAACAAAGCCCTGGCTACTTTTATAATAATAATAATAATAATAATTATTATTATTATTATTATTATTATTATTATTATTATGTCCCTAGACAGGAAGCAATCAAGGGCCAGTGAATGCCACCCTGGCCAAGGAAGTCTCCAGGTAGCAAAAAATGCAAAGGGAACAAAGCCCTGGCTACTTCTATTATTATTATTATTATTATTATTATTATTATCATGATTATGTCTCTAGACAGGAAGCAATCAAGGGCAAGTGAATGCCACCCTGGCCAAGGAAGTCTCCAGGTAGCAAAAAATGCAAAGGGAACAAAGCCCTGGCTACTTCTATTATTATTATTATTATTATTATTATTATTATCATTATTATTATGTCTCTAGACAGGAAGCAATCAAGGGCCAGTGAACGCCACCCAGGCTAAGGAAGTCTCCATGCAGCAAACAATGCAAAGGGAACAAAGCCTGGACTACTTCTAAAATAATAATAATAAATACTAATAATATTTACTATCATCATTATTATTATTATGGATCTATTATTATTATTATTATTATTATTATTATTATTATTATTAACACCACAAGATTATTATTATTATAATTATTATTATTGCTCTAGACAGTAAGCAATCAAGAGCCAGTGAACACCACCCAGGCTAAGGAAGTCTCCAGGTAGCAAACAATGCAAAGGGAACAAAGCCGTGGCTACTCCTATAATAATAAAAATAATAATTATTATTATTATCATTATTATGACTCTAAACAATAAGCAATCAAGGCCCAGTGAATGCCATCCGGGGTATGGATGTCTCCAGGCTATTATTATTATTGTTATTGTTATTATTATTATGTGTCTACTGTTTAGAGACATAATACACAGTAAGCAATCAAGGGCAAGTGAACACCACCCAGGCTAAGGAAGTCTCCAGGCAGCAAACAATGCAAAGGGAACAAAGCCCTGGATACTTCTATAATAATAATAATAATAATAATAATAATAATAATAATAATTACTATTATTATTATATCTCTGGACAGTAAGCAATCAAGGCCCAGTGAATGCCACCCAGGGTAAGGATGTCTCCAGGCAGCAAACAATGCAGAGGGAACAAAGCCTGGTCTACTTCTAAAATAATAATAATAATTACTATTATTATTGTTATTATTATTATTATATATCTAGACAGTAAGCAATCAAGGCTCAGTGAATGCCACCCGGGCTAAGGAAGTCTCCAGGTAGCAAACTATGCACCAGGTTACTTCTAAAATAATAATAATTACTATTATTTTTACTTTCTATCATAACTATTATTAGTATTATATCTCCAGGCGATAAGCAATCATGACCTAGTGAATGCCACCCAGGCTAAGGAAGTCTCCAGGCAGCAAACAAAGCAAAGGGTACAAAGGCTGTGCTACTTCTAAAATAATAATAATAATAATAATAATAATAATAATTATTATTATGCCTCCAGGCAAGAAGCAGTCAAGGGTTAGTGAATGCCACCCGGGCTAAGGATGTCTCCAGACAAGAAATGCAGACGAAATGGGAAAATAATAATAATAGTAATAGTATAATAATAATAGGAGCCAAGGCTGCTGGAACACAACAACACCCTTATCTGGTTCTCTCTTTCATGCTTGGTTCTCATTCCCTTTGCTGTTGTTTTCAATGCCGGAATTATCTAAGAGGGGCGCCCGCTTTCTCGCTTGCATGTGCTGACGAAAAACCTGGCAAATATATATATATATATACACACACACATCGGGAATCAACAAGGAACAAAGGCAGAGGAATAGCAGATTGGGGGCGGAGGAGGAGGAAACGTTACGCAATGGGGGGGGGGGCACCCAAATCTGTCAAGACATCGATCTTTATGGCAAAGGAGGAGGAGGAAAAGGATGAGATGATGATGGGAAGACGAGCAGAAATATATCTCTTTTCCGAGACTTTTTTTGGTAGTGACTCATCGAGGAGGAAAGGGGTCGCATTGGTCATCGATTCCCAATTAAAGCCGTCCCCAAACGACCGGGAATGAGATGCTATCAGCGTGGATTTGATATGCGCACAATTCTGGTTGTGTACCAGTTTGCACTCTGTCTGCAACATGATGTTTACAATGTCATTTCCTAATGGGTCCTATCACAAAAACATGGGGAAAGTTTATCAAGCTGCACAAACTTTGCCTTTGCGGGAAGGACTTATAGCAAACTTTGCAATAGTTTTCCAATATCTTTGCAATAGTTTTCCAATTTCTTTGCAATAGTTTTCCAATATCTTTGCAATAGTTTTCCAATATCTTTGCAATAGTTTTCCAATATCTTTGCAATAAACTTTGCAATAGTTTTCCAATATCTTTGCAATAAACTTTGCAATAGTTTTCCAATATCTTTGCAATAATTTTCCAATATCTTTGCAATAGTTTTCCAATATCTTTGCAATAGTTTTCCAATATCTTTGCAATAGTTTTCCAATAGTTTTCTCATCATTGAGTTTGAGCCAATTCAGCCACGCACAAAAACAACGTTTCTGGAGTATAACAACTGCTTTCAAAATAAGGACCTCACAATTAAACAGATGTAACCCTTTCAAACCAGGAAAAGAACAATATTTTTCAAATACGGAGTGTTTATATTTGTGTGAATGCAAGTCTGTGGGATGTTTATCTACAGTTATATGTTATTGATTTAGATATGTGATATTTTTATACATATGTGAGGCATTGAATTTGCCATTTATTATGTTGTAAACCGCTTTGAGTCTCCCCAGGGGTGAGAAAAGCGGTATAGAAATGTAGTTAATAATAAAATAATAATAATAATGTCTGTAAAAGAGGATTTTGATTAAAAATCCCAAAAGGTTGGATTAGAGTTCTGTCCTACATGAGAATCATCATCACCATCTCATTCATATACATAGACATATTACATTTTATTATTTTATATTATTTGTTATTTTTAATTTTATTATGTTATACTATATTATTATATTATATTATTATATTATATTATTATCCTTGGGATGTATGGAAAATAAGATTTGTATTCTGTCTTCCATTAAAATTATTATTATTATTTTATATTATTATTTTATATTATTTACATTTTTATATTATTATTATTATTATTATTATTATTATTATTATCCTTTGGATGCCTGCAAAATAAGATTTGGATTCTGTTTTCCATGACAATTATCATCATTATATTTATATTATTTTATATTATTATTATTATTATTATCATCATCATCATCATCATCATCATCATCATCCTTGGGATGCCTGCAAAATAAGATTTGGACTCTATCTTCCATTAAAATAATTATCATCATTTTTATTATTTTATATTATTATTATTATATATTATTTTATATTATTATTATCCTTTGGATGTCTGAAAAATAAGATTTGGATTCTGTCTACCATTAAAATTACCATTTTAATTTTAATTATTATTATATTATATTATTATTTTATTTATATTATTATAATATCATTATTACCTTTAGGATGCCTGCAAAATAAGTTTTGGATTCTGCCCTCCATGAGAATTATCATCATTACTATTATCATCATCATCATCATTATATATTATTATATTATTATTATATTTTATTACATTTTTATATCATTATCCTTGGCATGGCTGCAAAATAAAGATTTGGATTCTGTCTTCCATGAGAATTATTATTATTATTATTATTATTATTATTATTATTATTATTATTATTTTATATTATTATTATTATATTTTATATTTTATATTATTATCCTTGGCATGGCTGCAAAATAAAGATTTGGATTCAAAATCCTAATAAGTCGGATTTGGATTCTGTCTTCCATGAGAATTATCATCATCATTATCATCATCATCATTATATATTATTATTCTTATTATATTTTATTATATTTTTATATTATTATCCTTGGGATGGCTGCAAAATAAGATTCGGATTCAAAATCCCAATAAGTTGGATTTGGATTCTGTCTTCTATGACAATAATAATAATTGGGTTGTTGCAGGTTTTTTCGGGCTGTATGGCCATGTTCTAGAGGCATTCTCTCCTGACGTTTCGCCTGCATGTATGGCAAGCATCCTCAGAGGTAGTGAAGTCTGTTGGAACTAGGAAAATAGGTTTACCTATCTATGGAATGACCAGGGTGGGACAAAGGACTCTTGTCTGTTGGAGCTAGCTGTGAATGTTTCAACTTACCACCTTGATTAGCATATAATGGCTAATCATTATTGTTGTTGTTGTTGTTGTTGTTGTTGTTGTTGTTGATGTTGTTGTTGTTGTTATTATTATTATAGTATTGTATTTTATTTCATTATTATATTATATTACATTATTATATTATTATATTTAATTATATTATTATATTAATTATTTTATATTATTGTAGTCTATTATATTCTATTATATATAGAATCGGAGTAGAACGATGACTTTCGAAGCACAATTAAACAGGAAACAACATTTTTGAGCCAGGAACAGACCATTTCTTCAATTGTGTTACAGAGTGTGATTAATATTGATCTTATTTATATCCCACTATTTGCAATCATCCCTAATGGGGAGGTCAGGCTAGGTGGCCCTTGGGGGTCCCTTCCAACGTGGCGATGATCTAATTCTCTTCCTCCAACCACATGGATGGATTTGGCGAGGCGGACAACACAACTCAGTCCTTAAATCTCACTTTTCTCACCTTGTTTCTCAATAACGGGACCTTTGCACAACCTTTCGCACGTCCCCGTCTTGCCAAATCAAGCTGTGCAAAGGAAGCCGCCCCGCTTTTCGCATCTTGTGTCACGTCTCTCCGCAAAGAGACGCAACCCTTTTGGAAGGGCAATGATATCAAGGAGACATGTGCACGCCCACACGCCATGCAACACGGCTTTGCACGCCCACCCATAAGCAACATTGCACTTGCGACTCACCATTGCTGGACTTCCTTCTCCGTAACTGTGGAAGGAGGGGAAAAAAAGTTTGAAAGTTAGTACAAAGACAGCTACAAAAGTGTGCCACAAATATAAATCTCATTTGTTCTCACTTGAACGCTACGTTGCCTGAACTTACTCTTAGGTAGACAACTTGCTAATTAATAGGCACCCATGACGTCATTTCTTTTCCCATTAATTCTCTCCCCAACTTTCCCACGTCAGCGCTCTAACCGGAGCTGCCTATTTTCTGCTCTAAACTGTAAACAAAGACTTTTGTTGACCTCCACAGCTCCGTATGATTTTCCCTGGGAACCTTCTGCATCACTTAGCTCTTCACCCGACTCCTTATCTAATGTTGCAGTTTCTGGCTCCTCCGACTGACCTTGGAGCCTTGTACTTTCTGAGTCAGGTTTTTCCCCAGAGAGAACCACAATTTCTCTGACTTGTATTTTCATCACTTTGTGTCCCAGAAAGTCTCACAGGAAATCCCACAATTCTTTCTAAACCATCAGTGAACCCATCAGCCTCAGGCTGTACCACAACAACCCCCCCCCCCCCCCGCACTGATCCTTGGTTTCATCTATAGTGAAACGCAATGGCCGTCGTCAACACAAATCATGATTAACTGAAATCACCAATCCAATTATTTACCTATGTTCCTATCATCTATCTTCCTATCTATGTATCCATCCATCAATCCATCCATCTTCCTTCCTTTATTCCTGTGTATCTATTCATCCACCCATCCATCCATTTTCCTTCTTATCTATCCATCTTCCTATCTTCCTACCCCTCTTCCTATCCTTCCTTCTTTCTTTCTTTTTTTCTTTCTGTCTGTCTGTCTTTCCATCCATCCATCCATCCATCCATCCATCTATCTATATCATCTATCTATCTATCTATCTATCTATCTATCTATCTATCTATCTATCTATCTATCTACCTACCTACCTACCTACCTTTATATGTATGTATGTATATACCTACCTACCTATATAACATTCTACCTTCCTATGTATCCATCCATATATACATCTACAACCCTTCCTACCTACCTACCTACCTTCCTTCCTTCCTTCCTTCCTTCCTTCCTTCCTTCCTTCCTATGTATGTATTCATCCATCCACCCATGCATCCATCCATTTATCTATCCATTTTCCTTCTTATCTATCCATCCATCTTCTCATCTTCCTATTCATCTTCCTATCCATCTTCCATCTTCCTCCCTCCCTCCCTCCCTCCCTCCCTTCCTTCCTTTGTATGTATGTATTCATTCATCCATCCATCTATCCTTTTTCCTTCTTATATATTCATCCATCTTCCCATCTTCCTATCCATCGTCCTATCCACCTTCCTTCCTTCCTTCCTTCCTTCCTTTGTATGTATCTATTCATCCATCCATCCATCTATCAATTTTCCTTATCTATCCATCCATCTTCCCATCCATCTTCCTTCCTTCCTTCCTTTATATGTATCTATTCATCCATCCATCCATCCATCTATCCTTTTTCCTTCTTATCTATCCATCCATCTTCCTATCCATCTTCCTTCCTTCCTTCCTTTGTATGTATCTATTCATCCATCCATCCATCTATCAATTTTCCTTATCTATCCATCCATCTTCCCATCCATCTTCCTTCCTTCCTTCCTTTATATGTATCTATTCATCCATCCATCCATCCATCTATCCTTTTTCCTTCTTATCTATCCATCCATCTTCCTATCCATCTTCCTTCCTTCCTTCCTTTGTATGTATCTATTCATCCATCCATCCATCTATCAATTTTCCTTATCTATCCATCCATCTTCCCATCCATCTTCCTTCCTTCCTTCCTTTATATGTATCTATTCATCCATCCATCCATCTATCCTTTTTCCTTCTTATCTATCCATCCATCTTCCTATCCATCTTCCTTCCTTCCTTCCTTCCTCCATCCTTCCTTCCTTCCTCCATCCTTCCTTCCTCCATCCACCCACCCACCCATCCATCCATCCATCCATCCATCCATCCATCCATCCATCCATTTTCCTTCTTATCTATCCATCCATCTTCCCATCTTCCTATCCATCTATCCATTTTCCTTCCTTCCTTCCTTCCTTCCTTCCTTCCTTCCTTCCTTCCTTCCTATGTATGTATGTATGTATGTATGTATCTATTCATCCATTTTCTTTCTTATCCATCTTCCCATCTATACATCTATCCACCCACCCACCCACCCATCTTATCTATCCATCTTCCCATCTTCTTCTCCATCCATCCATCCATCTATCGATTTATCTATCTTTATATGTATGTATGTATGTATGTATGTATCTATTTATCTACCTACCTACCTACCTACCTATGTATTATTCTACCTTCCTATGTATCCATCCATCCATCCATCCATCCATCCATCTATCCATCCATCTATACATCTACAACCCTTCCTACCTACCTACCTACCTACCTACCTACCTATTTATCTATCTATCTATCTATCTATCTATCTATCTATCTATCTATCGACCAACCTACCTTTCTATCTATCTTTATCTTCCTATGCTATTTATCTAGTTCTAAATATCTCTCTACCTAGTCATCTATATTCCAATGATCTTTTCCTATCTTACCTATCATCTATGCATCTCTCTATCTTCCTTCCTATCCCTCTTCCTTTCCCTCTTCCTGTCTCTCTTTCTATCTGAAATGGGGAGATATCTATCTATCCATCCATCCACCCATCTATCTTCCTATCTTTCTTTATCTCTCTATCTGTCTAGTTCTAATGATCTATCTCTCTCTTCTTTGGTTCTGCTTGGCTTTTCATGTTTTCCCCATCTTTGAGAGCCCCCCCCCCCTTCCTTCCAACTTGGGGCTTTTTCGGTGAATCCATTCCCTTTCACGTTGCATCAAAGAGTTTCCCCCCATGTGAGGCTCCGGCAAGGCTATTTATATTCCCCTTTTTGACAGGCGCCGGCGGTTTTTGAACCAAGGAGATGCAACTCTCTTTCTCTTTCCAAAAAGAGGCCTTTTTTGGAGCGCGTTTAGATCTACCTGAGCATCGAAAATGTGCAAAAACAACAAGATATATATATACACAAACAGAGGTCATGTTCTGCCCCAGCTGGTTTAGAAAAAAAGAAGCCATCCCCTTGAGGTTAAACGTTAACAATCAGGAAGACTTTTGCCTGTTAAATATTATTTTTTAAAAACCAATGAAAGCCATCCAACTTTGGCTGCGCATTTCTCTGCAAATTCCCGATTCCCACAAGGAAGGAATCTCCTGATAATGGTCTCACTTGTAGTTCTGCTGCCTCCAATGATTTTTTTCTCCTGCATGCAACACGGCTTAAATATTAACACGCTGCTGGGGGGAAAGTAACTCAGGGATGGCACCAAGCAGGGAAGGCCTTTTCCAGGGAATGAGATCATTGCCATCAATGGCATCTATCTATCTACCCATCTATCCATCCATCTACCCATCTATCTATCTATCTATCTATCTATCCATCCATCCCCCCACCTACCCATCTATCAACCCATCCATCTACCTATCTATTCATCCATTCATCCATCCATCTACCGATCCATCCACCCACCCACCCACCCATCTATCCGTCTGTCTATCTATCTATCTATCTATCTATCTATCTATCTATCTATCTATCTTTCCACCCACCCACCCATCCATCCATCCATCTACTGATCCATCCACCCATCCACCCATCCACCCACCCACCTATCCGTCCGTCCGTCCGTCCGTCCGTCCGTCCGTCCATCCATCCATCCATCCATCCATCCATCTATCTATCTATCCATCCATCCATCCCCCCACCTACCCATCTATCAACCCATCCATCTACCTATCTATTCATCCATTCATCCATCCATCTACCGATCCATCCACCCACCCACCCACCCACCCATCTATCCGTCTATCTATCTATCTATCTATCTATCTATCTATCTATCTATCTATCTATCTATCTTTCCACCCACCCACCCACCCATCCATCCATCCATCTACTGATCCATCCACCCATCCACCCACCCACCCATCTATCCGTCCGTCCGTCCGTCCGTCCGTCCGTCCGTCCATCCATCCATCCATCCATCTATCTATCTATCTATCTATCTATCTATCTATCCACCCATCCACCCACCCACCCACCCACCCATCCATCCATCCATCCATCTACCAATCCGCCCACCCACCTATCTATCCATCCACCCACCCATCTATCCGTCTGTCTGTCTGTCTGTTCATCCACCCACCCATCCATCTACCTATCTATGCATCCACCCATCCATCCACTCACCCACCCACCCATCTATCCGTCTATCCATCTGTCTGTCTATCTATCTATCTATCTATCTATCTATCTATCTATCTATCCATCCATCCATCCATCCATCCATCCATCCATCAACCCATCCATCCATCTATCTATCTATCTATCTATCTATCTATCTATCTATCTATCCATCCACCCACCCACCCACCCCCCCCTCTCTCTCTCCTTCCCTGGACCTGGACTAAAATTGGCACACAGAACCCCCCATGACTAACTTAACCTACTGGAAGGGTTGGAAGGGACTGACTCACTATAGCGGGAGTTGTAGTTCACCCTGCAGCCAGAGAGTACACAGAACCCACCTATGATGCATCTAGAGCAACCTTGCCCAACATAACAAACTTGAAGTAGTGATGGCGTTTTGGGGGTTCACCTGGCATGATAAGGAGTTGTAGTTCACCCACAACCTTATGCATAGGAAATCCCCTTTAAAAAGTCCAGCGTGACCTTGGCTTTGCCTCCGCAAGGACAAGCACTGTGTGCCGCTATATATTATTTGACGGCGCTGCTATTATGAAATCGCAGCCGGCCGAAAGGAATGCAAAAGAGAAATTTGGAGAGTCGAGATGCACCCCCAGGGCCACACCGTCTCCAAAAGACAAGCCCATCCCATGGCAAAAAAGGAGCGGCACGGCCTCTTTGGTTGGCAACGAAATCCTGGAGGGGGAACGAGCTCTTTTGCATTCCCTGAAAAAGGACCACAGCTCTAAAGGTAAAAGTAACTTTTCCTGGGAGGTGCCCTTCAGACCCCATAACAGACAATGCAAGATAGATGGTGAAAACGGGATTGTAAACATTCTCATTGACCTATTTGCAAAGTATGCGTGTGCATATATGTGTATGTATATCAGTGTATGTGCATATATATATATATGCATGTGTGTATATCAAAGTATATGTTTGTGTGTGTGCATACATATATATGTGTGTCATTCCATATGTGCATGTGTGTATATATAGTGTACAAACACATGTATATCTTTGTGGGCGTGTTTATCTAAGTATATGTTTGCGTGTGCATACATATATATGTCATTGTGTATGCATATATATAGGAGTGTATGCATATATATGTTTTTGTATGTAATGTGTGCATATATACATATGTATATGCATATGTATGTCAATATGTGTATATATATAGTATATATGTGTGTGCGTGCACATATATATCTATCAGTGTATATGTGTGTGTGTATATTATATATACACACACATGCATATATTTATATATACATACTGACATACATATATATATGTACACCTACTATAGATGTATACACACAAAGCACTCCCACTTGCATATATATCTATTTGTTTGCATGTATATATCTAAGTATGTTTGCATGTGTGTATAAGTATGTGTGTATGTATGTATATATGTATATAGTCATGTGTGTATATATGCATGTAGTCTATATAATCTATATATAATCTATAAATAATATATGTGTGTATATGTGTGTATACAGATATGTCGTGTGTATAGAGTGTATGTGTATGTATGTATATCTGTGTAGTGTGGGTGTGTATATGATATATATAAAATCATAATCCATATATCTATACTCTCTCTCTATATATATATATATATACATATATATGCAATGTATGAGTACAGGTGTGTATATATGCATGCAGTGTGTATATAATTTATAAGTATAGGTATATGTGTGTAGATATCTAAGTATGTTTGTGTGTATACATATATACGGTATGTCATGTGTGTATGTGTATATGTGTGTGTGTGTGAGTAGTGTAATAATAATTATATATGTGAGTGTGTCTGTATCTAAGTATATGTTTGTGTGTGTATATACACACATATATATGTATGCCATTATGTGTGTACATATGTATGAGTTTATATCTACATCTCTACATACACCCCTCCTCTATATGGTTCAGAAATAATAATAGTAGCCTCAAGGCTGGTTACAACATATACATCTATACATATACATCTCTCCTCCATATGGTTGAGATATAATAATAATAATAATAATAATAATAATAATAGCAGCCTCGAGGGGTTGTTACCACCTATACATCTATGCATCCACATCTATCCTCCTCCATAATAATAATAATAATAATAATAATAATAATAGTAATAATAATACTAATAGCAGACTCAAGGTGCGTTGCAACCTATACATCAATGAATACACACCTCTCCTCCATATGGTTGAGATATAATAATAATAATAATAATAATAATAATAATAATAGCAGACGTAAGGCAGGTTACCACCTATGCATCTATGCATACACACCTCTCCTCCATATCAGATATAATAATAATAATAATAATACGAAATTTAGCATATATATCTCGTTTGCTGTGTCATACTGTTTTCGTGTTAGAATAATAATAATAATAATAATAATAATAATAATACAACAGCAGCCTAGAGGTGGATTACAACCTATACATCTATGCATATACATCTACCCTCCATAACAATAATAATAATAATAATAATAATAATACATTATTAATAATAATAATAATAATACATTAGCAGCCTAGAGGTGGAATACAATCTATACATCTATGCATACACATCTGCCCTCAATAATAATAATAATAATAATAATAATAATAATAATAGCAGCGTCGAGGCAGGTTACATCCTATACACCTCTGCATAATAATAACAACAACAATAGCAGCCTTGAGACCAGTTATAACCTATACATCTATGCATACACATTTACCCTCAATAATAATAATAATAATAATAATAATAATAATAATAATAATAATAGCAGCCTTGAGGCAGGTTACAGTCTATACATCTATACATACACATCTACCCTCCATAATAATGATAATAACAACAACAACAACAATAATAGCAGCCTTGAGGCATAATAATGATAATAACAACAACAACAATAGCAGACTCAAAGCGGGCTACAACCTATACCTCTATACATACACATCAACCCTCCATAATGATAATAATAATAATAATAACAACAACAACAACAACAACAACAACAACAACAATAGCAGCCTTGAGGCATAATAATAATAATAACAACAACAATAATAGCAGACTCAAGGTGGGCTACAACCTATGCATCTATACATACACATCTACCCTCCATAATAATAATAATAATAATAATAATAATAATAATAATAATAGCCTTGAGGCATAATAATAATAATAATAATAACAACAACAGCAACAACAACAATAGCAGACTCAAGGCGGGCTGCAACCTATGCATCTATACATACACATCTACCCTCAATAATAATAGTAATAATAACAACAACAATAATAGCAGCCTTTAGGCAGATTACAACCTATACATATTCATCTACCCTCAATAATAATAATAATAATAATAATAATAATAATAACAACAACAACAACAGCAGCCTCGGGGCAGGTTACAACCTATGCATCTATACATACTCATCTACCCTCAATAATAATAATAACAACAACAACAACAACAACAATAGCAGCCTTTAGGCAGGTTACAACCTATACATACTCATCTATCCTCCATAATAATAATAATAATAATAATAATAATAAGAATAACAACAACAACAATAGCAGTCTCGAGGCAGGTTACAACCTATGTATCTATACATACACATCTATCCTTAACAACAACAATAACAATAGCAGACTCAAGGCGGGCCACAACCTATACATCTATACGTACCCATCTACCCTCCATAATAATAATAATAATAATAATAATAAACAGAAGCCTTGAGGCAGGTTACAACCTATACATCTAAACATACATATCAGTCCTCAATAACAACAACAACAACAACAACAACAACAACAACAACAACAATAGCAGACTTGAGGCAGGTTACAACCTATACATACTCATCTATCCTCCATAATAATAATAATAATAATAATAATAATAATAATAACAACAACAACAACAACAACAATAGCAGTCTCGAGGCAGGTTACAACCTATGTATCTATACATACACATCTATCCTTAACAACAACAATAACAATAGCAGACTCAAGGCGGGCTACAACCTATACATCTATACATACTCATCTACCCTCCATAATAATAATAATAATAATAATAATAATAATAATAATAACAACAACAACAATAATAATCACAGACTTGAGGCAGGCTACAACCTATACATACTCATCTACCCTCCGTAATAATAATAACAACAACAATAGCAGCCTCGAGGCAGGTTACAACCTATGTATCTATACATACTCATCTACCCTTAATAATAATAATAATAATAATAATAATAATAATAATAGCAGACTTGAGGCGGGTTACAACCTATGTATCTATACATACACATCTACCCTCAATAATAATAATAATAATAATAATAATAATAATAATAATAATAGCAGACTTGAGGCAGGTTACAACCTATGTATCTATACATACACATCTACCCTCCATAATAATAATAATAATAATAACAATAATAATAATAATAATAACAACAACAACAAGAATAGCAGCCTGGAGGCGGGTTTCAACCTCTCCATCTCGGCATGCCCATCCACCCTCCATCTGGCTCAGCCACCCAAAAACAGCATCAGTGGGTGGCTTCTTCCCTTTGGCGTCGGCGCGCATGAATCATAACCGAGCTCCTTGCAAAGAAAGAACAAACGCCCCGCGGCCCTTTGCAAGAAATGGTGCAGTGTGCAGGCCGAAAGGGGGGCTGTTGAACATATAGGTGACCCCGAAGCCGTGCCTTCCTAGCAACGACACACCCGCTCACCTGCCGGCTTTGGCACCTGAGACACCCCCCAATGCAGCAGGACTGCACCACTGGCACATGTGGTTGGCCCGGATACAGATCCTGCAGCACCAGCATCACACCCACAAAGCGGTGCAGACCCCCCCACATCTAACGGGAAGACATTTGACATTGGTACCAAATAAATAGCCGGACTCACAATAGGTTTTGCGGGTCAGCTCCTCCACCACTTCGGGCTTCAACTTGCTGTTGGATTTCCCCATCGCGGCCCGGAGAATTTAGCAGCGCATCAATTTCGGGTTTGGTTTTGTCGTCTTGCTCGATGTCAATGGGTTGGCAGGTTGTCTCGGAGCCAGACCCGGAACGGCAGGAGATTTGTCCTTTGCAGCGCAAACAAACAAAATACGTATCAAATCTGAGCAATATGCAATATATATATATCTCTATGTATTTGAGTGTCAACAGCCTCGATGGCTGGAAAGCATCCGATCCAGATGGTTTTCTTGCTTGGTGTCAATAGCAAGGAGCGATTGCAGATTGTCTTTTTTTGCAGCACCAGCAGCAGCGATGGATGCAAAACATTAATTTTAGCAGATCGTCAATGTTGTCGTGTTGCTTTCCTTGCTTTAGTGTCAATAGCAGGTCAGAAGAGTCAATGTCTTGTCACAACGGCTTTGGAAGAGACTTGATGGATTCCAAAATAATAATAATAATTCGAGCAGGTCATAAATATGAATATATATATATATATATATATATATATATATATGTCAATCGGAAAAATTGGAGACAAGCCTTTATGGATTCAAAAATAAAAATGGCATAAATTTCAAATATTTTTTTCCTAGCTTAATTGCAAGGATTATTCAATTTATTATTATTATTATTATTATTATTATTATTAGGAATTTTAAAAATGGGCATAAATTTTAAATATTTTTCTCAGGCTTAATTGCAAGGATTATTCAATTTATTATTAATAATAATAATATTCATTAATAGGAATTTTAAATATTTTTCTCAAGCTTAATTGCAAGGGTTATTCAATTTATTATTACTACTTAAGAATAGGATTAAAATTGGAATAAATTTTTAAATATTTTGCTCAGGCTTAACTGCAAAGATTATTCAATTTATTTTTTAATTAATTATTAATAGGATGCCCCCCCAAAAAATTGGCATAAATTTTAAATATTTTTCTCGAGCTTAATTGCAAGGACTATTCAATTTATTATTATTGTTATTTGGTATAAATTTTAAATATTTTTCTTGAGCTTAATTGCAAGGACTATTCAATTTATTATTGTTGTTATTATTATTATTTAATTATGAATAGGATTTTAAAAATTTGGCATACATTTAAAATATTTTTCTCAGGCTTAATTGCAAGGATTATTCAATTTATTATTAATAATAAATAATTATTAATAGTATTCCAAATTAAATTTAAAATATTTTTCTCAGGCTTAATTGCAAGGATTATTCAATTAATTAATTATTAATAGAATTTTTTTAATTGGCTTAAATTTGAAATATTTTTTTCAGGCTTAAATTGCAAGTATTACTCAATTATTATTATTATTATTATTAAATTATTAATAGGAATCCCCCTCCCAAAGAAAATTGGCATAAATTTTAAATATTATTTTTCAACCTTAATTGCAAGGATTATTCAATTTATTATTATTTTAAATTGATTATTAATAGGATTCCCACCAAAGAAAATTGGCATAAATTTAAAATATTATTCTCAACCTTAACTGCAAGGATTATTCAATTAATTATTGATTATTAATTAATTATCGATAATAATTTCCAAAAGAATTGCATGCGAGCAACGTCCGGGGCAAAACCGGACCCTTTGCAGCAGCGATTGTTGCAAAGATAATAATTTTAGGACATTTAGGACAATAATATTAGATGCAAAAAAATCCCAAATAATGCTGATTATTAGTATCAATAGCAAGGCAAATAAATTTGGGGATGTATTATTTATTTATTTATTTTGGCTCGGTGTCAATCATCAACAGCAGGGATCGCAGACTGTCTGCGTTCCTTGCGGCAGCCCGAGAATTGAATAATAATAATAATCAATAATCAATAAATAATCAATAAAGCAAGGGATTGGACGAGGAAGAGAGGACGGAAGAAGGGACGGGGAAGAAAAGAGAGAAATAAAAAGGAGGGAAATAATAATAATAATACAAATTAAGAAGGAGGGATGGGAAGAGGAAGAGAGGACGGAAGAAGGGAACGAAGAAAGGATGGGGAAGAAGAAAGAGACAATCCAATAGTCCGATGATAATCCAAAGAACGATGGGTTTGTGGTCCTCGTCTTCAGCGGAGCATCAATTAAGGAAAGGTTGCTCCATTTCGGCCGAAGGATGATGAGGATGATGCCAACATCGGATGATGATGAGGATGATGCCAATCTTGGGTTAATGCATGGCCGGAAGGTCCAAAGGAATGAATGGGTGCAACTGCAGGGCTTTGTTGTCAACCCTTGCTGCGTCCTTTCTTCCTTTCCTTCCTTTCTTTCCTTCCTTTCTTTTCCTCTGGCGTGTTGCTGCTGTCGTCTGGGTGACAAAATAACACCCTCCTCCTCCTCCTCTTCTCCTCTTTCTCTCCTCCTCTTTCTCTTTCTCTCTCCTCCTTTCCTGCCTGCTCTTGCTTTGCAGAGATGGAGCAGAAAGGAGGCGTGGATGCGGGAAACTGCCACTCTCTTCCTCCTTTTGTCTTCCTTTTTCTCCTCCTCCTCTTCTCCTCCTCTCTTCTTCGCTCTGCCTTTTTCTTTAGGAGGGAGGGAAAGAAGGAAGGAAGGAGGAAAGGAAGGAGGAGGGAAAAGGTGGGACGGAAAGAGAAAGAGGGAGGGAGGAATAGGTTGAGGCCAAAAAAGGAAAGAAGGAAATGAGGGAAGGAAGGAGGAGTGGGGGGCAAGGAAATAGGGGGAATGGGATGAGCAGAGGAAGGTGGGTGGAAGGAGGGAGGGAGGGAAGGAAGGAAAAGGGGGAAATAGGCTGGTGAGAAAAGGGATGAAAGGAAGGAAAGGGGAAAAAAGGAGGAATACACTACTAAGTCAATCCAAAACAAGGAAAGAAGGAAGATTAGGTTAGTCAGAAAAGGAAGGGAGGGAGGGAGGGAGGGAGGGAGGGAGGGAGGGAGGAAGGAAGGAAGGAAGGAAGGAAGGAAAACTAGGCTCATCAAAACGGAAGGAAGAAGAAGGAAGGAAAGAAGAGTAGGTTCATCAAAGATGGAAGGAAGGAAGGAAGGAAGGAAGGAAGGAAGGAAGGAAGGAAGGAAGGAAGATGAGGTTCATAAAAATGGAGGGAAGGAGGGAAGAAGGGAGGAAGGAGGACTGAAGGAAGACTAGGTTCATCAAAAATAGAAGGAAGACAGGAGGAAGGAAGGAAGATGAGGTTCATAAAATGGAAGGAAAGAAGGAGGGTGGGAGGAAGAAGGAAGGAGGAAGAAAGACTGGGCTCATCAAAAAAGGAAGGAAGGAAGGAAGAAGAAGGACTGAAGGAAGACTAGGTTCATCAAAAATAGAAGGAAGGAAGGAGGAAGGAAGATGAGGTTCATAAAAATGGAAGGAAGGAAGGAGGATGGGAGGAAGAAGGAAGGAAGGAAGACTGGGCTCATCAAAAATGGAAGGAAGGAAGGAAGGAAGGAAGGAAGGAAGGAAGGAAGGAGAAGGACTGAAGGAAGACTAGGTTCATCAAAAATAGAAGGAAGAAAGTATGAGAAGGTTCATCAAAAATGGAAGGAAGGAAGGAAGGAAGGAAGGGAGGAGGAAAGAGAAAGGAAGGAAGACTAGGTTCATCAAAGATGGGAGGAAGGAAGAAAGGAAGAAGGAAGACTTTTGTTGTTGTTTATTGGTTCAGTCATCTCCGACTCTTCGTGACCTCATGGACCAGCCCACGCCAGTGCTCCCTGTTGGCTGTCATCACCCCCAGCTCCTTCAAGGTCAGTCCAGTCCCTTCAAGGATGCCGTCCATCCATCTTGCCCTTGGTCGGCCCCTCTTCCTTTTGCCTTCCACTTTCTCCAGCATCATTCCCTTCTCTAGGCTTGGCTGTCTCCTCATGATGTGGCCAAAGGACTTCCGCTTTCCCTCTCGTCTCCTTCCCTCCAGTGAACAGTCGGGCTTTATTTCCTGGAGGATGGACTGGTTGGATCTTCTCGCAGTCCAAGGCACTCCCAGCACTTTCCTCCAACACCACAGCTCAAAAGCATCTCTCTTCCTTCGCTCGGCCTTCCCTGAGGTCCAGCTCTCACATCCGTAGGTGACTACAGGGAAGACCATGGCTTGGACTAGGCAATGGATCTTGGTTGCCAGTCTGATGTCTCTACTCTTCACCATTTTATCGAGACTGGACATTGCTCTCCTCCCAAGAAGGAAGTGTCTCCTGATTTCCTGGCCACAGTCTGCATCTGCAGTCATCTTCCCACCTAGAAATACAAAGTCTGTCACGGCCTCCACATTTTCTCCCTCTATTTCCCAGTTGTCAATCATTCTTGTTGCCATCATCTTGGTTTTTTTGACGTTTAGCTGCAACCCGGCTTTTGCGCTTTCTTCTTTCACCTTGGTGAGAAGGCTCCTCAGCTCCTCCTCGCTTTCGGCCATCAGAGTGGTGTCATCTGCATATCTGAGGTTGTTAATGTTTCTTCCAGCCATTTTCACCCCAGCTTTGCATTCCTCAAGACCCGCACATCCTCGCATGATGTGTTCTGCATACAAGTTAAAAAGGTTGGGTGAGAGTATGCAGCCTTGAAGGAAGACTAGGCTCATCTAAATGGAAGGAAGGAAGGAAGGAAGGAAGGAGGAAGGAAGACTAGGTTCATCAAAAATGGAAGGAAGGAGGAAGGAAGACTAGGTTCATCAAAAATGGAAGGAAGGAAGGAAGGAGGAAGGAAGGAAGGAAGGAAGACTAGGTTCATCAAAAATGGAAGGAAGGAAGGAAGGAAAGAAGGAAGGAAGGAGGAAGGAAGGAAGATGAGGTTCATAAAAATGGAAGGAAGGAAGAAGGACTGAAGGAAGACTAGGTTCATCAAAAATAGAAGGAAGGAAGGAAGATAAGGTTAATAAAAATGGAAGGAAGAAGGAAAGAAGACTAGGTTCATCAAAGATGGGAGGAAGGAAGAATTGAAGGAAGACTAGGCTCATCTAAATGGAAGGAAGGAAGGAAGGAAGGAAGGAAGGAGGAAGGAAGACTAGGTTCATCTAAATGGAAGGAAGGAAGGAAGCAGGGAAGGAAAGAAGGAAAGAAGGAAGGAAGGAGGAAGTAAGACTAGGTTCATCAAAAATGGAAGGAAGGAAGGAAAGAAGGAAGGAAGGAAGGAAGGAAGGAGGAAGGAAGATGAGGTTCATAAAAATGGAAGGAAAGAAGGAAGGAGGAAGGAAGATGAGGTTCATAAAAATGGAAGGAAGGAAAGAAGGAAGGAAGGAGGAAGGAAGATGAGGTTCATAAAAATGGAAGTAAGAAGGAAGGAAGACTAGGTTTCTTCAAAATGGAAGTAAGGAAGAAAGGAAGGACAGAAGACTAGATTAATGAAAAATGGAAGGAAGGAAGAAAAGAAGGAAGAAAAATCAGATTTATCGAAAAAGAAAAGAAGGAAGCAGGAAGGACAAAGAAACGGGTTGGCAAGGCTCTGGGAAGCGGTGGTCCAAACACAGGCTGGAAGGAGGGAGGAAGCCAAGAAAACACCCCCGTCTCCTGTTGTGTGTCTTTCTTTTTGCAGAGACTCCTGCCTGGCTGTGTGTGTTTTCCCGGCTGGCTGTCTTGACTGGGGCATGGATGCGCTTTTGGCGCTGCTTCTGCCTGCCTGGGCCATGCCCTGGATCGCATGGGCCTTTTCTGCTGCCGTGCCAGGCCAGTGACTCACGCCGCCTTCCTTCCTTCTTTCCTTCCTTCTGCCAAGCTGACTCCTTCCTTCCTGCGATATGCCTCTTCCCTGCCTCAAAAGACAGGCCTTGGCATTGTTTTGCTTGTGTTTTCCCATCTGCCGTGCTTGCATCTTCTTCCATATCTTTCCACACAGAGACGAGCGTGCGAGAAACCCAGCCGGATGGGATCTGTAGTCTTACAAAGTCCTCCTCTCTTTCCACTAAGATGTGTAGTTCTCAAGACAAAAGGGAAGAGTATTCTCAAATAGCATTGGCCTCCTGCATCCACAGATTTTGCATTGACCGCTTGGAATTATTATTATTGTTGTTGATAATAATAATAATAATGCAACCATAAAGTTCCCAGGGTTGGAAGGGACCCCCAAAGGCCATCCAGTCCAACCTTGTTCTGCCATAAAGGAAAAGCACCATCAAAGCTCTCCTGACAGATGACCCAATAATGATAATAATAATAATAATAATAATAATAATAATAATAATAATAATGCAATAATAATAATAATAATAATAATAATAATAATGCAACCATAAGGATCCCAGGGTTGGAAGGGACTCTCAAAGGCCATCCAGTCCAACCTTGTTCTGCCATAAAGGGAAAGCACCATCAATAATAATAATAATGTAACCATAAGGATCCCAGGGTTGGAAGGGACCCCCAAAGGCCATCCAGTCCAACCTTGTTCTGCCATAAAGGAAAAGCACCATCAAAGCTCTCCTGACAGATGACCCAATAATGATAATAATAATAATAATAATAATAATAATAATAATAATAATGCAATAATAATAATAATAATAATAATAATGCAACCATAAGGATCCCAGGGTTGGAAGGGACTCTCAAAGGCCATCCAGTCCAACCTTGTTCTGCCATAAAGGGAAAGCACCATCAATAATAATAATAATGTAACCATAAGGATCCCAGGATTGGAAGGGACCCCCAAAGGCCATCCAGTCCAACCCCTTGTGTCATAAAGGAAAAGCACTATCAAAGCCCTCCAGACAGACAGCCGAATAATAATAATAATAATAATAATAATAATAATAATAATGTAACCATAAGGATCCCAGGGTTGGAAGGGAACTTCAAAGGCCATCCAGCCCAACCCCCTTGTGTCATAAAGGAAAAGCACCATCAAAGCCCTCCTGACAGATGACCCTATAATAATAATAATAATAATAATAATAATGCAACCATAGGGTCCCAGGGTTGGAAGGGACCCCCAAAGGCCATCCAGTCCAACCCTCTTGTGTCATAAAAGAAAAGCACCATCAAAGCCCTCCCAACAGATGACCCAATAATAACAATAATGATGCAATAATAATAATAATAATAATAATAATGCAACCATAGTATCCTAGGGTTGGAAGGGACCTCCAAAGGCCATCCAGTCCAACCTCCTTGTATCATAAAGGGAAAGCACAATCAAAGCCCTCCCGACAGATGGCCTAATAATAATAATAATAATAATAATACAACCAGAGCCACCACTGAGAAGGCCCTGTCTCTCGTTCTCACCAGATGTGCCTGCATCTGGTCCGGCCTCCCGCGATGATCTGAATCTTGGAGCATACAGGATGGTCACCAAAGGATGATGGTCATCCGAGTGTAGTGTCCTGGCGGTGGGTCCGTAGATGGCTGTGGAGCCCTATTCTTGACCCGCATCTTCTCCTACAGTGAGGGCATCGGTTTTGACGGAAGGCGGTCAGGGTTGGCTTGGCATGCCTTCCTGGCACGTTTCTCCCTCCATTCGTGCCTCTTCAAATTCCGCAGCACTGCTGGTCACAGCTGACCTCCAGTGAGAGTGCTCAAGGACCAGGGCTTCCCAGTTCTCAGTGTCTATGCCAGAGTTTTTAAGGTTGGCTTTAAGCCCATCTTTCAATCCACCAACATTATATTTCCCATTGAGTTGGGAGTATAGCATTGTAGAGGGATTGCCTGGTGATACTGTAGTTCTAGAACTCACATTCGAAAGGGTTGACTGAGGGATGGGGCACAATAGGAACATTTCCCTCCAAGGAGAACACACGGCTGGAAGAACACTTTGGTTTTCTCGATGTTCATTGAGAGGCCAAGCTTCTTGTATGCTTCTACAAACTTGTTTAGAGTGGCTTGTAGGTTTTCTTCTGAATGTGCACAGACTACATTATCATCGGCATATTGGAGTTCTATAACAAATGTTGTTGTGGCCTTGGTTTTGGCTTTCAGTCTGCTGAGGTTAAACAGCTTCCCAGTCTATTTCTGCAAAGGTGTTTAGAGTGGCTTGTAAGTTTTCTTCTGAATGTGTACAGACTATGTTATCATCGGCATATTGGAGTTCTATAACAGATGTTGTTATGACCTTGGTTTTGGTTTTCAGTCTGCTGAAGTTAAACAGCTTCCCAGTCTATTTCTGCAAAAGGTGTTTAGAGTGGCTTGTAGATTTTCTTCTGAGTGCGCACAGATTACGTTATCATCGGCGTATTGGAGTTCTGTAACAGATGTTGTTGTGATCATGTTTTTGGCTTTCAGTCTGCTGAGGTTAAATAGCTTCCCAGTATGCTTCTGCAAAGGTGTTTAGAGTGACTTGTAGGTCTTCTGAATGTGAATAGACTACATTATCATCAGCATATTGTAGTTCTATAACTCCAATATGCCACCTACTCTCAGGTAGACTCACTCAGGTTCGAACCCACAAATCCCTATATATACATACATATATATACACACACACACACACACACACACATACATACACAAACCATTGATGAGTTTGGATCGAAGAGAACAGGCATTGTTTGGCTGCAAACGCCTCCCACTGATATGAATAATTGCAAATGTGACCGACCCTTAATCATCCCATCGTATTTTTATATTCAAGCCGGGTGCGATGACAGAGAACGGAGGTGGGTTTGGGAGGAACGCGTCTACACTTGCAAATTAACCCAGTTTGGTCCCACTTTCTTAGTTTTCCTTTCGAACCATCACGGGATAGAATACAATCATGATTGCAATTTTATTTTGCAAGCCAACGATGCAACGCCTCCCTTTTTTTCACACCCCATATATATATATATATATATATATATATATATATATATGTATATCTCCTTTTGCAATGCAATGCTGCAATGCACCAAATTGGATGGCCCCAAATAATAATAATTGCAATAATAATAATAGTAATAATAATAATAATAATAGAAGTTGATTGGCTTACGACGGAAATTCTCTCCTTGCTATTGCAAACTTTAGAATGGCCCCAAATAATAATAATGACAATAATAATAATAATTTAATGAAATCCAACATATAGATCTCATTTGCTGTGATATACTGTGTTTTTGTGTCAGTAAAATAATAATAATAATAATAATAATAATAATAATAAATTTTATTGTTTACCCGCCTCTCCTCACAGCTCGAGGAGATTGGGAGTATCAATTAAATAGTCTGGTATCTGGAAGGGTTGGGGATGATAGGTTAGATAGCCTAAAGGTCGAAGATGATAGGCCTTGGAGCTAAAGGGTTTGGGGATGATTGACCTTTTTTTGGTGACCGACGAAGCTTAAAAATTCTATTTTTCTCTAAAGATTGTCTGGGTCTTCAGGGGAAAATTCTGACATTCTAACACTCAGAACCAAGAGGCATGCAATGGGGTATTTATTTATTTATTACTATTACATTATTTATTTATTTATTATTACATTATTTATTTATTTATTTATTATTATTATTATTACATTAAATTATTATAATATTATATTACACAATTTTATATTATAATATATTATAATAATTTAACAATAGTGCATTAGTATATTATATACTATAATATATAGTATATCATATATTATATTATAAAGTCATATTATTGACTTTCATTATCATTAAATAATAATAATAATATAACATTATAATGAAATATTATTATTATTATCTATACTGTACTGTCAATGCACTTGGACACCACTTTATTATTATTATTATTATTATTATTATTATTATTATTATTATGTATCCCCAAAAATCCCTGCGAAGGCCGATTACTGCACTCACTGTTGCTGTTATTATATTATTATTTTGTATTATTACATCGTCATTATTATTATTATTATTATTATCCCCAAAAATCCCTGCGAAGGCTGATTGCTGCACTGTTGCTGTTATTATATTATTATTTTGTATTATTACATCATCGAAGTCATTATTATTATTATTATCATTATTATCCCCAAAAATCCCTGCGAAGGCTGATTGCTGCACTCACTGTTGCTGTTGTTGTTTTTATATTATTATTATTTCGTATTATTGCATCATCACATTGACATCATCATCATTATTATTATTATTATTATTATGTATCCCCAAAAATCCCTGCAATGGCCGATTGCTGCACTCACTGTTGTTTTTGTTATTATTATTTTGTATTATTACATTGTCATTATTATTATTATTATTATTATTATTATTATTATTATGTATCCCCAAAAATCCCTGTGATGGCTGATTGCTGCACTCACTGTTGTTGTTGTTATTATTTTGTATTATTATTACATCATCATCAACATCATTATCATTATTATTATTATTATGTATCCCCAAAAATCCCTGCAATGGCCGATTGCTGCACTCACTGTTGTTTTTGTTATTATTATTTTGTATTATTACATTGTCATTATTATTATTATTATTATTATTATTATTATTATGTATCCCCAAAAAATCCCTGTGATGGCTGATTGCTGCACTCATTGTTGTTGTTATTATTATTATTATTATTATGTATTATTATTATGTATCCCCAAAAATCCCTGCGATGGCCGACTGCTGCACTCACTGTTGTTGTTATTATTATTATTATTATTATTACATTATTATATTATTTCGTATTATTACATCATAATCATCATATTATTATGTATCCCCAAAAATCCCTGCAATGGCCGATTGCTGCACTCACTGTTGTTTTTGTTATTATTATTTTGTATTATTACATTGTCATTATTATTATTATTATTATTATTATTATTATGTATCCCCAAAAATCCCTGTGATGGCCGATTGCTGCACTCACTGTTGTTGTTGTTATTATTATTATTATTTTGTATTATTATTACATTATTATTATTATTATTATTAATATTAATATTATGTATCCCCAAAAATCCCAGCGATGGCTGATTGCTGCACTCATTGTTGTTGTTGTTATTGTTATTATTATTATTATTATGTATTATTATGTATCCCCAAAAATCCCTGCGATGGCTGCACTCACTGTTATTATTATTATTTCGTATTATTACATCATCATCATCATCATCATTATTATTATTAATTCCCAAAAATCCCTGCGAAGGCCAATTGCTGAACTCTGTATTGTTGTTGTTGTTATTATTACATCATTATTATTATTTTGTATTATTTCATCATCATCATCATTATTATTATGTATCCCCAAAAATCCCTGCGATGGCCGATTGCTGCACTCACTGTTGCTGTTGTTATTATATTATTATTTCATATTATTACATCATCGACGTCATTATTATTATTATCATTATTATTATTATTGCTATGTATCCCCAAAAATCCCTGCGATGGCCGATTGCCGCACTCACTGTTCTGCAGATCCGAGAATCCTCTTCCGACGGACGCTGGGTATCCACTGGGTCCTATTTCTACCTCCTAATGTCTGCTCTATCCTTTTCTCCATCTAAACGTGTTATTTTGGGGTGGGGGGAAATAAAAAATGCCTCGACTCAGAAGGATGTTAGAGAAAGGAACCATCGGACGAGCGGCGCGGGAGTTTGACCCTCTTCCCAGCACACCACAAACGAGCCATATCAAATATATATATATTATATCTCTATCTTTCAATCTTTGTTGTTCTTTTTATATATACACAACTCTTTTTTGCTCTCGTCGTCTTAACGTCGTTGTCGTCTTTTTTCACATTTGGGAAGCCGCGCCCGTCAAAATTAAAAACAAGGAAAAGGTTATAAAAGAAACCATCACCACTATATATATAAGTATATATAGATTGATATATATATCCACACACAAAATTAGAAATTAAAAAGAAATGTCCTGGTCGGCACCGGAAAAGCGCCCAAGTCCGTCAGGCGGGAAGGGAGTTAAGTAGAAGGTGGGCATTGCCCTCTATTCTTTTTATTATTGTTATTACGGTTGGATTTTGTCCCATTTCCCCACCCCGAAGCCACAGCCCTTTCCCTCCCCCAAAAAATCCAGAATATTCTGCATTTTCCGCACCGGGAAGCGCCGTCCGGCTCCCTTTTGTTCCGTTTCAGAAGGAAAGCCAAAGATCAATAAATTACAGTTTATCCAGAGGAAGAAAAAAAAACCAAAAGAAAGTGCTGCCTTGCCCTATGGGTTGAGAGGGAGTCGGAGGAAATAATAATAATAAAAAAGGAGAAGATCAAGGAAGAATCCATCATGGCGCCCGTCACGCGGTGCTTTCCCGCTCGCCTCGTGCTTCCGACGAGCCGTTGACCACTTTCTTGACTTTCTTCATGCCTTCCATGACGCCCGAAGTGGTCACCCTGCAATAAAAACAAAAACATTCGATTGTGTTGTGTTGTGGTTCAGACAAAAAGGGTGTTGTTACTCCAGAGCCTGGGAGAGTGGTTGGGTTTGTCAATGAGGGAAATGAGAGGTGTTTACAACTTATTTTGTTATTTACTAGCCATCCCCTGCCACATGTTGCTGTGGCCCAGTCTGGTGATCTGGAAAATAAAGTAATTAGGAAGTGTTGGTTTCTAATATATAGAAATCGTTTATGCTTGTGGGTAAACAGTATTTCTTGCTGTCTCTTTGTCAGTGTTGAAGTGGAGAGTGTCTGGTTTGCCTATTCTGGAACATGCAACATATCATAGTCCTTTTTTATGGGTCCCTTTCAAATCTATGATACGATATCTACGTGTGATTCATATATATCTATCTATATCTATGGTTGGATGGCCCTCTGTTGGGAGGGTTTTGATTACATTTTCTTGCCCTGATGGAGAGAGTTGGATTGGATGGTCTTAAGTGCATTTTCTGTTAGTCATGGGGGTTCTGTGTGGGAAGTTCCCCCAATTCTATCGTTGGTGGGGTTCAGAATGCTCTTTGATTGTAGGTAACTACAACTGCCAAATGTCAAGGTCTATTTCCCCCAAACTCCATCTGTGTTCATATTTGGGCATATGGAGTATTCGTGCCAAGTTTGGTCCAGATCCATCATTATTTGAGTCCACACTGCTCTTTGGATGTAGGTGAACTACAACTTCCAAACTCAAACCCTTCTAGTGTTTTCTGTTGGTCAGGGGAGTCCTGTGTGCCATGTTTGGTTCTGAATTATAAAGGAAATCATTCTCTGATTTGAGGTCCACAAGCCATGAAGTCATGCCTGTGGCCTTGACTGCGAGATTTCTCACGCTGCTGTTTCTCACAGAGTCTCTATAACTTTCCAAATCTGCTTGTTTCTTCCCTTAGATCATTGTTTCTCAACCTAGGGGTCGGGACCCTGGGGGGGGGGGGGGTCATGAGGGGGTGTCAGAGGGGTCCCGAAGACCATCAGAAAACACAGTATTTTCTGTTGGTTAAGGGGGTTCTGTATGGAAAGTTTGGCCCAATTCTATCGTTGGTGGGATTGAGGCTGCTCTTTGATTGTAGGTGAACTATAAATCCCAGGAACTACAAATGCAAAGGTCTGTTTTCCCACTGTTCTGTCCACCAGTGTTCACATTTGGACATATTGAGTATTCGTGCCAAGTTTGGTCCAGATCCATTATTGTTTAAGTCCACAGTGTTCTCTGGATGTAGGTGAACTACAACTCCAAAACTGAAGGTCAGTGCCAACCAAACCCTTCCAGTGTTTTCTGTTAGTCGTGGGAGTCCTGTGTGGCAAGTTTCATTCAATTCCATTGTTAGCGGAGTTCAGAATGTTATGTCTAATGGGTATGTTCTAGGGTCTGTGTTCAAATTCAATCCAATATGGTATGCTCTGGATGTAGGTGAACTACAACTCCAAAACTCAAGGTCAACGCCCACCAGTACTTTCTGTTGGTTGTCATGGAAGTTCTGTGTGCCAGGTTTGCTTCGATTCCATCGTTGGTGGAGTTCAGAATGCTCTTTGATTGTAGGTGAACTATAAATCCCAGCAACTACAACCCCCAAATGACAAAATCAATCCCCCCAACCCCACCAGTATTCCGATTTGGGCATATTGGGTATTGGTGCCAGTCTCCTTACACGGCCTCCATGTCCAGGCTGTCGTCGTCGTCCTGAGAGAGCTGCAAGTAGGGATTGTCCGAGGCCGGCCGGAACTTGTATCCAGTGAGGAGGAAGAAGACCAGGGTCGCCATCTCATCCAGCAACTGACCCAAGAAAGGTTCGAGAGAGAAGAACAGGGCATTATTATTATTATTATTATTATTATTATTATTATTATTATATTTATTATTATTATTATTATTATTATTATTATTATTATTACTAGGTGTCCCCTGCCACACATTGCTGTGGTCCAGTCTGTGTATATATGTTTTGTGTGTTTATGAATGTGTATATGTATATATATGTGGTTTTGCGCATGCGTTGTAATGCATTATTTATTTATTTTTTGGCTTTTTAAGTCCCTTCCGCTGTGTTTTTCAGTGTTTTTATGAGTGCTGGTCACTCATTGGCCTGAGAGGTGTCTTGTGTCCAAATTTGGTGTCCATTTGTCCAGTGGTTTTTGAGTTATGTTAATCCCACAAACCAATATTACATATTTATTTATATTACTAGCCGCCCCCTGCCACACATTACTGTGGCCCAGACTGTGTAGATGTGCTTTGTGTGTGTATATGTGTATATACATGTGTAATAATGCATTCTAATACTAATAATAGATACATACCTGCTTTGAGTCTCCTTCAGGAGAGATAAAGCAGAGTATAAATAAACATAATAATAATAGTACATTCTAATACTAATAATAGATACATAGCTGCTTTGAGCCTTCAGGAGAGATAAAGAGGGCTGTAAATAAACATAATAATCACCATCATCATCATTCTAATACTAATAATAGATATCTAACTACTTTAAGTCTCCTTCAAGAGAGATATAGCAGGGTATTAATAATAATAATAATGCATGTGTATATGTGTATATATGTGTTTTGCGCATGCGCTGTAATGTTGTTTTTATTTTTTGGCTTTGTAAGTCCCTGTAAGTGTTTTTCAGTGTTTTTATGATTGATGGTCACTCATTGGTGTGTTGGGGGTGCAGTGTCCAAATTTGGTGTCAATTCGTCCAGTGGTTTTTGAGTTATATTAATCCCACAAACAAACATTACATTTTTATTTATATGTACTAGCCGTCCCCTGCCACGCGTTGCTGTGGCCCACATAGGGGTTCTGTGTGGGAGATTTGGCCTATTTCTATCGTTGGTGGGGTTCCGAATGCTCGGAATGGGCAACTAAAATGATCAAGGGTCTGGAGAACAAGCCCTATGAGGAGCGGCTTAAGGAGCTGGGCATGTTTTGCCTGAAGAAGAGAAGGCTGAGAGGAGACATGATAGCCATGTATGTGAGAGAAAGCCACAGAGAGGAGGGAGCAAGCTTCCTTTCTGCTTCCATGGAGATTAGGATGCGAAACATTGGCTTCAAACTACAAGAATGGAGATTCCATCTGAACATGAGGAAGAACTTCCTGACTGTGAGAGCCGTTCAGCAGTGGAACTCTCTGCCCCAGAGTGTGGTGGAAGCTCCTTCTTTGGAAGCTTCTAAACAGAGGCTGGATGGCCATCTGTCAGGGGTGATTTGAATGCAATATTCCTGCTTCTTGGCAGAATGGGCTTGGACTGGATGATGGCCCAGGAGGCCTCTTCCAACTCTAGGATTCTATGATTGTAGATGAACTATAAATCCCAGCAACTACAACTCCCAAATGTCAAGGCTCTATTTTCCCCAAACTCCACCAGTGTTCACATTTGGGCATATTGAGTATTCGTGTAGAGTTTGGTCCAGATTCATCATAGTTTGAGTCCACAGTGATCTCTGGATGCAGGTGAACTACAACTTCCAAAACCAAAGGACACTGCCCACCAAACCCTTCTAGTATTTTCTGTTGGTCATGGGAGAACTGTGTGTCAAGTTTGGTTCAATTCCATCATTAATGGGATTCAGAATTGATTGTAGGTGAACTATAAATCCCAGCAACTACAACTCCCAAACGTCAAGATTCTATTTTCCCCAAACTCCACCAGTGTTCACATTTGGGCGTATTGAGTATTCGTGTAGAGTTTGGTCCAGATCCATCATTGTTGGAGTCCACAGTGATCTCTGGATGTAGATGAACTACAACTCCCAAATGACAAAATCATTTTTTTTTTAGTGGAGGACATACATTGGGTTGTTAGGTGTCTTGTGTCCAAATTTGGTGTCAATTCGTCTAGTGATTTTTAAGTTATGTTAATCCCACAAACGAACATTACATTTTTATTTATATAGATTATTATTATTATTATTATTATTATTATTATTATTATTATTAGAAGGAGCAGGAGCTGCAACATGAAACCAAGGGCACACTGATGCAGCTCTAGCTTTGAAACGGGAGCGTCCGCACCTGGTACAGCCACTTCCACTGGAACGGAACGGCGATTTTGATGAGGATGGCAATGATCCGCGTAAAGTAAATGTAACAGACGATCTGCAGGGGAAAAGAACAAGGCAGGGGAAGAGGCAAAGTCAGCAAGGAGAGAAAGCAAGAGAGACAAGAGATCAATTCCCCCCTCGGAAACAGACCAACCCCTATAAGGAGAGACCTATTCACACTGGTGGTCCGGAGAGGAAACCGATGGCCCAAAACAGTGACCGATCTCTGCCCCCGATAGTAATATATGCATTTATTTCATTTATTCATTGCATCAGATGCCTTACCATCACGTAGTAGTGTCGGAACAGCTTCAGCTTTGCCAGGTTAATGGCCGCTGTAAAAAAAAACACAGAAGAATACATCAGAGGGGGACACATAAAACTTACAAAACGATGGCTCACAATGGGATAAAAACTAATATTGACACCATTATTATTATTATTATCAACATCATCATCATATTTATATCACGCTTTATCTCTTTCAAAGGAGACTCTAGATGGCTATGTATAAATTATTAGTATTAGAATGTATTATTACTATTGTGTTTATTTATACCCCTCCTTATTTCTCCCAAAGGAGACTCTACATGGCTATGTCTCTATTATTAGTATTATAATGCATCATTATTATGATGTTTATTTATACTCTGCTTTATTTCTCCTGAAAGAAACTCAAAATGGTTATGTATTTATTATTATTATTATTATTATTATTATTATATTTACATTTATTTATATCCTGCTTTATCACTCCCGAAGGAGAATCAAAGCAACTATGTATCTATTATTAGTACTAGAGTGCATTATTATTATTATTGTTATTATATTTATACCCTTTATCTCTCGAAGAAGAAGACTCAAAGCTGCTAGGTTTCTATTACTAGTATTAGAATGCATTATTATTATTATTATTATTATTATTATTATTATTATGTTTATTTATACCCTGCTATATCTCTCCCGAAGGAGACTCAAAGTAGCTATGTATCTATTATTAGTATTAGAATGCATTATTATGATTATGATTATTACGTTTATTTATACCCTGCTATATCCCTCCTGAAGGAGACTCAAAGCTGCCAAGTATCTATTACTAGTATTATAATGCATTATTATTATTATTATTATTATTATTATTATTATTATTACATTTATTTATACCCTGCTTTATCTCTCCCGAAGGAGGCTCAAAGCAGCTATGTATCTATTACTAGTATTAGAATGCATTATTATTATTATTATTATTATTATGTTTATTTATACCCCTCTTTATCTCTCCCGAAGAAGACTCAAAGCAGCTATGTATCCATTATTAGTATTAGAATGCATTATTATTATTATTATTATTATTATGTTTATTTATACCCCTCTTTACCTCTCCCGAAGAAGACTCAAAGCAGCTATGTATCCATTATTAGTATTAGAATGCATTATTATTATTATTATTATTATTATTATTATGTTTATTTATACCCCTCTTTATCTCTCCCGAAGAAGACTCAAAGCAGCTATGTATCCATTATTAGTATTAGAATGCATTATTATTATTATTATTATTATTATTATTATTATGTTTATTTATACCCCTCTTTACCTCTCCCGAAGAAGACTCAAAGCAGCTATGTATCCATTATTAGTATTAGAATGCATTATTATTATTATTATTATTATTATTATTATTATGTTTATTTATACCCCTCTTTATCTCTCCCGAAGAAGACTCAAAGCAGCTATGTATCCATTATTAGTATTAGAATGCATTATTATTATTATTATTATTATTATTATTATTATTATTATTAATACCCTGCTATATCTCTCCCGAAGGAGACTCAAAGCAGCTAGGTATCTATTATTAGTATTAGAATGCATTATTATTATTATTATTATTATTATTATTATTACTACTACTACTACTACTACATTTATTTATACCTTGCTTTATCTCTCCCAAAGGACAATCAAAGCAGCTAGGTATCTATTATTAGTATTAGAATTCATTATTATTATTATTATTATTATTATTATTATTACTACTACTACTACTACATTTATTTATACCTTGCTTTATCTCTCCCAAAGGACAGTCAAAGCAGCTATGTATCTATTATTAGTATTAGAATGCATTATTATACAATGAACACCCCGGCGAGACTTTTCCCCCGACGATGCGCATCCTGTATCCACAGTTGGAAAACAAGCAACAGGACGCAGTCGACGGAGCTTGGTTTTATTTGATTTCTGGGTAGGTGATGCTCCGCTTCCTCCCAAAACGTGCCTGGATGTCGCCAAAAGCGGCAGATGGAGCGGCTGTCGAGCGAGGATGCGGCAGGAAGCGAGGAACATGGCCTCCTAGGGCTGCGACAACCTTGCAAAGGGCAAAGGAAGGGGGAGAAAGACGGGATCTGGCCTGCCATTCGCAGATACGCCGGGAATAACGGCCGCTGCGGGAAGACGGAAACATGGATCGCCTCAATTCCTCACTGCAATAGCGCAATGGCAAGCAATCCTTATTGGAAAGGATAGGATTCGTGTCCTAATGGTCATCTTAGTGCTGAGCGAAAGCCATTTCATTTCACTGCCAACCTTAAAAACTCTGGCATAGACACTGAGAACTGGGAAGCTTTGGCCCTTGAGCGCTCCAGTTGGAGATCAGCTGGGATTCCTTCCCAGGTTATCCTCAGAGCGCGAGATACTTGTCTCTTCTTAAGGTGCAAAGCACATCTACATTTTAGATGGATTAGGAATCAGCAGGTTTCCCCTGTAATAGGCAGTAACCGCACCTAGAGCTTTGGAGAGCTTCTGTTCAACAACTTCAAAGCTTCCTGCTTGTGTGGTGATGACATGATCGTCAGCATAGATGACTCTCTGAAGTAAAGATGAAGTACTTTGGCCACATAATAGGCAGTAAGAGCACCTAAAGCTTTGGAAAGCTTCTGTTCAACCATCTCAAAGCTTCCTGCTTGAGTGGTGATGACACAATCATCAGCATAGATGAAACTCTCCGTTTCTTCTGCAAGTGGCTGGTCATTTGTGTAAACGATTTTATAAGGCACTAGCTGTACCCACCAGGCTCAACCTTCCCTCCCACTTTCTCTCTCCTTCCTTTCTTCCTTCCCCTTTCGTCTTTCCTTCTCTCCTTCCTTCCTTCCTTTTTTAGCTCTTTCCTTTGCTCCCCCTTTCTTCCTTCTGTACCTCTATCCTTCTTTCCTTCCTTTGCTTTTTGCTTCCATCCTTCCTTCTCCCTTTCCTTCTTTCTTTCAATCCTTCTTTCTCTCCTTTCTTCCTTCTCTACCTATTCCCTTCCTTCCTTTGCTTTTTGCTTCCATCCTTCCTTCTCCCTTTCCTTCTTTCCTGCCCTCCCTCTTTCTCTCCTTTCTTCCTTCTCTCCCTTTCCTTCCTTCCTTTGCTTTTGCTTCCATCCTTCCATCTCCCTTTCCTCCCCTCTTTCTTTCTCTCCTTTCTCCCTTCTCTCCCTCTTTCCTTCCTTCCTTTGCTTTTTGCTTCCACCCTTCCTTCTCCCTTTCCTTCCCTCATTCTTTCTCTCTTTTCTTCCTCTCTACCTCTTCCCTTCCTCCTTCCTTTTTTGCTTCCACCCTTCCTTCTCTCTTTCCTCCCCTCCCTCTTTCTCTCCTTTCTTCCTTCTCTCCCTCTTTCCTTCCTTCCTTTGCTTTTTCCTTCCATCCTTCCTTCTCCCTTTCCTTCCTTCCTTTGCTTTTTGCTTCCATCCTTCCATCTCCCTTTCCTTCTTTCCCTCACTCTTTCTCCTTTGCTTTCTTTCTTTCTTTCTTCCTTCTGTCTTCCCTCCCTTTTTTCTCAGTCTACCCCTTCCTTTTCTTTCTTTCTTTTTTCTCCTCTTCCTTCCCTTTTTCTTTATCGTCATTTAGCTTTTGGGGTTTTTTAAGTTCTTTGTGCTTTTTTGGGGGGGGGGGTTATGAGTGATGGTCACTCGATGGCCTGAGAGGTGTCTTGTGTCCAAATTCCGTGTGAATTCATCCAGTGGTTTTTGAGTTATGTTAATCCCACGAACGAACATTACATTTCTATTTATATAAGATGGACGTCTCTGGCCCATCCTCTGTTTGGATATCAGCCAGCAAGCCAACACCTTAAATCAAGAAACAGCATCCTAAGACCTACAGAGATACTTGCAGGAACACCTCAGCAAGCGAGAGTCCAAAAGTGGCAGGCTAAAACTCAGAACATCAATCAGTGGCTGAGACCAGATGTGAGACTCCCTCCTGGGCAAACAGAAGATGGGGCAACTTGGAAGGTACCACAAGATGCTTAAAAAATGGGGTCACAAAGTGGTGTCGGCAACATGCGAGTGTGGAGAAGAGAAAAGCACAGACCACCACCAACACAACCTGAGCCCACATGCACAATGGAGGACCTTCTCACAGCGACACCAAGTGGGCAGCTTCTGGTTAAAGGAAATCTAGTGTAATGCCAAGATTTTAACTTTCTTTGTTGTTTTTCATACATTATAAATGTATTCTCACGCGATAAATAAATATTAAATCCTACGAAAGTCCTGGATTAGTTGGGAGATGCCAGGAGGAGCGAGTCATTTAAACAGCACAATATTGGGCTCTTTGGGTTCGTCAGCGCATTGAAAACAATGCTGTGTGCAAGGCAGGAGATCACGATCAACCCAAAGTCACCTTGACAGGTAAACTTCTCTCCCCGGAACACCTGATCCGCCGCATCTTCGATTTCACTTCACCCGCGTTCCCAACCATGTTATCGCTTGCGCTTGCAGAAAAGTCCCAAGGGCAGAAGGAAAAGTGCCGCGTTCTTAGGACACTTGAGGCAAATCAAGTAAGAGATATACGTTGAGAGAAGGAGCCTCGGGCCTTCCGACTGGGTCAAAATAACCTCACTTTGGAAGCTAAGCAGGGCCAGAACTTGAGTGGGAGTCCCGCCAATCAATGCTGGAAGCTCGAGGCTCTGTTTCACGGGACGAAATTAAATTGCCGTATTTCTTTGAGATGTTTATGTATTAAATTGCTGCATTTCTTCTGACTGCAAGATGTCATCGATTGCAAGACTCACCCCAGTTTTGGAGATGTTTATATATTCAATTACTTCATTTCTTCATTTGCAAAACGCACTCCATTTTTCAGAGATGTTTATATATTCAATTACTGTATTTCTTTGGTTGCAAGACACCAAGGATTGTAAAACGAACCCTATTTCTTGGAAACGTTTATATATTAAATTACTGCATTTCTTCGATTGCAAGATGCCATCACTTGCAAGACGCACCCAGTTTTTGGGAGATGTTTATATATTCAATTACTGCATTTCTTTAATTGCAAGATGCCAGCAATTGCAAGACAAACCCCACTTTTGGGAGATGTGTATGTATTAAATTAGTGAATTTCTTCGATTGCAAGACGTCATCGATTGCAAAACACACCCCATTTTCTGGAGATGTTTATATATGCAAATTACGGCATTTCTTCAATTGCAAGACACCATTAATTGAAAGATACACCCCATTTTTGGAGATGTTTATATATTAAATTACTGTATTTCTTTAATTGCAAGATGCCAGCAATTGCAAGACAAACCCCACTTTTGGGAGATGTGTATGTATTAAATTAGTGAATTTCTTTTGATTGCAAGATGCACCCCGTTTTCTGGAGATGTTTATATATGCAAATTACTGCATTTCTTCGATTGCAAGATGCCATCAATTGCAAGATGCACCCTATTTTTGGGAGATGTTTATATATTCAATTACTGCATTTCTTTAATTGCAAGATGCCAGCAATTGCAAGACGAACTCCACTTTTGGGAGATGTGTATGTATTAAATTAGTGAATTTCTTCAATTGCAAGATGCATCCCATTTTCTGGATATGTTTATATATGCAAATTACTGCATTTCTTTGATTGCAAGACACCCTCGATTGCAAGACACGCCCCATTTTCTGGAGATGTTTATATATTCAATTACTTCATTTCTTCATTTGCAAAACGCACTCCATTTGTCGGAGATGTTTATATATTAAATTACTATCATTCTTCGATTGCAAGATGCCATCAATTGCAAGGCGCACCCTTTTTTTGGAGACGTTTATATATTAAATTACTGCATTTCTTCTATTGCAAGACATAACCAATTGCAAGACGCACCCAGTTTTTGGGAGATGTTTATATATTCAATTACTGCATTTTTTTAAATTGCAAGATGAACCTCACTTTTGGGAGATGAGGATGTATTAAATTACTGTATTTCTTCGATTGCAAGACGGCATTGATTGCAAGATACACCCCATTTTCTGGAAATGTTTATATATGTAAATTACTGCATTTCTTCGACTGCAAGACACCATCAATTGCAAGACGCACCCCATTTTCTGGAGATGTTTATATATTCAATTACTTCATTTCTTCATTTGCAAAACACACTCCAATTTTCAGAGATGTTTATATATTAAATTACTATCGTTCTTCGATTGCAAGATGCCATCAATTGCAAGGCGCACCCATTTTTGGAGATGCAAGTTACTTCATTTCTTCAACTGCAAGACGTCCTTGATTGCAAGATGCACTCCATATTGGGAAATGTATATATATTAAACTACTGTATTTCTTTGCTTGCAAGATGAACCCCATTTTGGGAGATGTGTATATAATAAATCAGAGAATTTCTTAGATTGCAAAATACCATCGATGGGAAGACGCACCCCATTTTCTGGAGATGTTTATGTTTGTAAATTACTGCATTTCTCCCTTTGCAAGACACCACCGACTGCAAGACACACCCAATTTTTGGGATTTGTTTATATATTAAATTACTGCATTTCTTCGATTGCAAGGCACCATCAATTTCAAAACGCACCCCATTTTTTGAGATATTTATATATGTAAATTACTGCATTTCTTCCATTGCAAGACGCCATTGATTTCAAGACGCGCCCCATTTTTCAAGATATTTAAATATGTAAATGACTGCATTTCTTCAACTGAAAGATACCACTGATTACAAGACACACCTCAGTTTTGGAGATGTTTATATAGGGGGAAAAGGTGTGCTATAGAATTGAAGAAATACAGTCCCTCCCGAGTTTTCCTTCCCTGAGAAAGTCCTACGAAATGAATGGGATCTCCGTAAATTGACATGAGACTCGAAGGTACACTCAAAGATATATAGGCCCAAGTTACAAACGTCTGACTCGCAAAAGACTCATAGTGACAAACAGGGGTGAGACAACAGGAAGTGAGAGAAATCTACCCCTAATAAGGGAAATCCACACCTGGAAGACTTATTATTATGGGGAAAAGGGTTCTCCAATGACGCTTTTCTCTCCACCGCCTTCTCGGCGGTGGCCCCCAACCTATGGAACACACTCCCAACTGAGGTAAGATTGGCCACCTCCCTCCTAGCTTTTCGAAAGAAACTGAAGGCATGGTTTTGGGACCAGGCTTTTGGACAATAGATACTGGAATGACAATATGGCTGATGAAACTGTTTTACTGTTTTAATGATGACTTATGTATTGTTAATTATGCTATAATGTTTAATTGTGGTTTTAATTTTGTAATTTGTTTTGTAATGGCTTCAGAATGGGGCCCATTGTAAGCCATCTTGAGTCCCCTTCGGGAGTTGAGAAGGACGGGATAGAAATGCGAGAAATAAATAATAATAAATAAATAATATAGACCCGATCTTGTTCGTTACGTGGGGACCGCCCGACTAAACCAAAGCGACTCAATTTCATAAAGGCAGGGAAAAAAAACCTCCAATCAGGTGAGTCCTTACCTTTCCCGTCTGTCGCAGAGGCTTCTTGTAAGTGCCTTATGGACCTACAATCGAGAAGAAAGGGCCGGTTAACTCTTGAAAATATACAAAAGGTAGTGCAATCCTATGGACAACATCAGATAGACGCAGCACAGTGTGACCACTCAGCGCCGGGATTGTTATGTCAAGCATGTAATAGTCCCACATACAAAGAAATTACATTTTCAATAGTGGGATCCATCAGAGAAGATAAATAAATAAATAAATAAATAAATAACAACTTTATTTTTATACCCCTCCTCCATCTTCCTGAAGGGACTAGAGACGGTAATTTACATGACGCCAAGCCCAAACACATACAGTTAAAACATACAATATCTATATAAATAAAAATGTCATGTTCGTTTGTGGGATTAACAGAACTCAAAAACCACTGGATGAATTGACACCAAATTTGGACACAAGACACCTAACAGTCCAATGTATGTCCCTCACTAAAAAAAAAAATGATTTTGTCATTTGGGAGTTGTAGTTGCTGGGATTTATAGTTCACCTACAATCAAAGAGCATTCTGAACCCCACCAACGATGGAATTGAACCAAACTTGGCACACAGTTCTCCCATGACCAACAGAAAATACTGGAAGGGTTTGGTGGGCAGGGTCCTTTAGTTTTGGAGTTGTAGTTCACCTACATCCAGAGATCACTGTGGACTCAAACTATGATGGATCTGGACCAAACTCTACATGAATACTCAATATGCCCAAATGTGAACACTGGTAGAGTTTGGGGAAAATAGAATCTTGACATTTGAGAGTTGTACTTGCTGGGATTTATAGTTCACCTACAATCAAAGAGCATTCTGAACCCCACCAACGATAGAATTGGGCAAAACTTCCCACACAGAACTCCCATGTGGGCCACAGCAACGCCTGGCAGGGGACGGATAGTATCTATATAAATAAAAATATAATGTTTGTTTGTGGGATGAACGTAACTCAAAAACGACTGGAGAAACTGACACCAAATTTGGACACAAGACACCTCTCAGGCCAACAAGTGACCATCACTCATAAAAAACACAGTGGAAGAGACTTAAAAAGCCAAAAAAAACCCAAAAAATTACAATGCATGCGCAAAACCACATATATATATGCAAACACACATATATACACATATACACACATAAACCACATACACACAGAAAGGGGGAAAGAAGGAAAGAAAGAGAGAAGAAAAGGGGGAGAGAAAGAGGGAAAGGAGAGAAAGAAGGGTAGAGAAGGAAAGAAGGGGAGAAGGAAATAAAAATGAAAGAAGGAAGGAAAGATAGAGGGAAGGAACGAAAGAGAGAAAGAGGGAGGGAAGGAAGAAAAGAGATAAAGAAGGATGGAACCAAAGAGCAAAGGAAGCAAGGAAAGAAACAGCTAGAGAAGGAAGAAAGAAGAAGGGAAAGAAAAAGAGGGAGGGAAGGAAGGAGAGAAGGAATGAAAGAGAGAAAGAGGGAGGGAAAGTTGTCCACAGCCACGCGTGGTGGGTACAGCTAGTAAGGCAAGCATCATAACAACCAGAAATACTTCAAGTCTCATTTTGGGGGGACGGGGGAAGGGACTGGAGGGCAAACAAGTTAGAAAATAGGCTGATCAATTAGGTGCATAGCAACGTAGGAATAGAGCAGTTACAACAAGGTCATTATAGCTTGAAAAGTGCAGTAGTCGAATATAGGAACTTGGTTTTAGGCCATGGTTAGGGCCACTGGTCAAGGGAATTGTCAATCGAATGCACATCAAAACATCTATGTTTTTAATTCCTTACGAAACATGAATAGGGAGGGTGCTAGCCTGATTCTGCTGGGGTAAGAGTTCCAGAGCTGAGGGGCCACCACCGAGAAGGCCCTCTCTCTCTTGTCCCCACCAACTGCGACAGAGGTGGGAGCGAGAGAAGAGCCTCCCCAGAAGATCTTAGAGACCGTGTGGGCTTGTAGAGGAAGATACAGTCACGAAGATAGGCAGGTCCCGAACAGTTCAGAGCTTTGTAGGTAATAACCTGCACCTTGAATTGGGACCGGAAACTTATCGGCAGCCAGTGGAGCTGTTTAAACAGAAGGGTTGACTGCTCAATACTGCAAAAACACATTGGCCATACAGCCTGGAAACCACAGAACCCCCCACTCTTTCAAACCCTGGCTGTGAGTAGGTTTCATCCATGAGAGCGTGGGTTTACTCACCACACAACCGGGAAGAGGATGGCGCCGCAGCAAAGCAGATCCACCAGGAAAAGGATCTCCTTCCAGAGGCCGTACTCTGTGGTGCCTTCTTCCGTCGACTCAATGATGATGTAGGCCACGTTGGCCAAGACCTGTTGGGTCAAAACCAACAAGGTGAGGATGGTCACATCTCTCTCCATCTCATATCCATCTCAGAGTTCTCTTCCATGTTGCTTGTCTCATTCATGTACTTCTCTCTGCTACTCCTAATCATCTATAGCTGTGGTTCTCGACCTTCCTGATGCCTTCCTAGTTCCTCATGTTGTGGTGATCTCCAACCAGAACATTATTTTCATTGCTACTTCATAACTGTAATTTTCTTATCGTCATGTAAATATCTGATATGCAGGATGTATTTTCATTAACTGGACCAAATTTGGCAGAAATATCGGATACACTCAAATCTGAATACTGGTGGGGTTGGGATTGATTTAGTCATTTGGGAGTTGTAGTTGCTGAGATCTACCTATCTACCTCTACTTCATATCCACCCAATAGTTCTATTCCATGTTGTTTGTGTCATTAATGTTCCTCTATGCTATTCCTAATCATTTATATAAATAAAAATGGAATGTTTGTTTGTGGGATTAACATAATTCAAAAACCACTGGACGAATCGACACCAAATTTGGACATGATAACACCTCTCAAGCCAACAAGTGACCATCACTCATAAAAACACTGCAAAACACAACAGAAGAGACTTATAAAGACAAAAAAATTACATTACAACACATGCGCAAAACCACACACATATATATACACATATACACAAATATATACACACACAAAGCACATATACACAGACTGGGCCACAGCAATGCATGGCAGGGGGTGGCCAGTTTACCATAAATGTATTATTACCACACTATGCCTCTTATATGTATCTGTTTCTGTGTATCTCTCTATCTCAATCTCAAATCCACCTAATCTATCTATCTCTATCTCTATGTCAATGGCAGACATGGTGCCCCCCTGTGAAATAAACGAATTGGAGAACAAAATGCTTAAATTAAATGGATCCAAGGACTGGCGGTTGCTCACCTGCAGTGGGATGACAATCATGAAGATCTTCTTGTCCTTGTCGGAGAGGATGTGCTTAATGAACGCCCAGCCGGTGCCAATGAGGGCGATGGTGATGAACAGCAAGGCGCCCTTCAGCCTGGGAATCGAATCAAGCAAAAAGGAACGGGCTGGGATCTGCAGCAAAGGAACATTTTCTCTCTCTCTCTCTCTCACACACACACACACACACACACATATACACATACATATATATATATATACACACACACACACACTTATTATTTATATTATATATATATACATATACACACACACACATATTTATTTATTATATATCTTTTTATTATTTTTATTTATTTATTTATTTATATACACACACATATATACACATTATGATTTATATATCTTTTTATTATTTTTATTTATTTATTTTATTATTTATATATTATATATTTATATACACATATACATACGCGCACACACACACACATATATATATACACACACACTTATTATTTATATTATATATATACACATATTTATTTATTATATATCTTTTTATTATTTTTATTTATTTATTATCTATATATATACACACACATATATACACACATATTTATTTATTATATATCTTTTTATTATTTTTATTTATTTATTTTTATTATTTATATATTATATATTTATACACACACATATATATACATACATACACACACATATTTATTTATTTATTATTATTTATATATTATACATTTATATATATATACACACACACACACACCAAGAAGTTAAAATATGTATGTGTGTATGTGGCGGGTGTCCACTTACACAGACAAGCTCCCACTTCCATAAAGAACTATAGCTCCCACCACTCAGGAGACACCAAAGGCCCTCTCTCCCATGACATTGCAGGTTATACTGAGCGCCATGAACATGCCCAAGAGCCCTGCCAAACAAACTCATCGCCCACCACCCAAGTGAAGACAATTTAGTCCTAGATTTTATGTTTCCTCTACCATGGGCATCCCAGTGTTCCTTACTCTCTCCCTTGGTGTGGAATTTGCACGATCCTGCCCACTGCCTCTCCTTTAACCCTTTCCTATTATTTTCTATGGCACACAGCAAGTAGACGAATTCATCAGCAACTCAACATACTAGAGAGGTTTGGGGAGAATTTACCATGATTTATAGGAGTTGTAGGTCCTGGGATGTATAGTTCACCTGCAATCTAAGAACTGCACTCTGAACTCTGCCAATGATGGACCTGGAACTAACTTGGTACACAGAACCCTCATGACCAACCAAAAATACTGGAGGGAATTCATAGAAGTTGTAGTTCACCTACATCCACGGCACACTATGAACCCAAACAATGATGGATCTGGACCAAACTTGGCATGCATACGAGATATGCCCAGATTTTAATACTGGTGGGTTTTGAGGGGAATTGGCCTGGACATTTTGGAGTTGTAGGTCTTGGGATGTATAGTTCACCTGCAACAAATGAACTCCAGCAATGATGGAATTGGATGAAACTGTTAGGAGCCCCCATGACCAGCAAAATAATACTGGAGGCCTTTGGTATGTTCTCTCTAGTATGTTCAGTTGCTGATCAGTTGCTGATTCACCTTGATTTGAGGGGGTTGCAGTTCACCTACATCCAGATTATTTATTATATTTATAATATAATAAATAAATAATATAGATTATTTATTATATTTATAATATTTGCACTGCAAACAATACTGTCATCCAATTTTAATCCTAACAGTCCAATCTTCTTATTATCTTTTCTGTATTATTCCATTATCTTCTTATTATCGTTTCTGTATTATTCCATCTTCTCCAGCTTTCTGTATTATTCCATCTTCTCCAGCTTTTCATTCTTGTTTGGATAATTTAACTCTTTCAAACTCCTCAATCAAATTTTAATTGTTGTCTAAATTTAAATATAGTCTAAAGATTGACGTCAATCTATTAGTTTCCCCACTTACAGGTGAGTGATATAGTAGACGACCGCCCAGCCTTCAATGGGGTAGCCCTGAGTCGAGATGTAGTGGTAATCGATCTGGAAAGAGAAAAGGGACAAAAAGGTTTGGAGCCACGAATCAAAACTTTACCAGCTTCGAAAAAGAAATACTCAATGTTGTTGTTGTTCATTCGTTCAGTCGTCTCCGACTCTTCGTGACCTCATGGACCAGCCCACGCCAGAGCTCCCTGTCGGCCGTCACCACCCCCAGCTCCCTCAAGGTCAGTCCAGTCACTTCAAGGATGCCATCCCTCCACCTTGCCCTTGGTCGGCCCCTCTTCCTTTTGCCTTCCCCTTTCCCCAGCATCATTCCCTTCTCTAGGCTTTGCTGTCTCCTCATGATGTGGCATTCAAAGGACTTCAACTTTCCCTCTAGTCTCCTTCCCTCCAGTGAGCAGCCGGGCTTTCTTTCCTGGAGGATGGACTGGTTGGATCTTCTCGCAGTCCAAGGCACTCTCAGAACTTTCCTCCAACACCACAGCTCAAAAGCATCTCTCTTCCTTGGCTCAGCCTTCCCGAAGGTCCAGCTCTCACATCCGTAGGTGACTACAGGGAAGACCATGGCTTGGACTAGGCAATGGATCTTGGTTGCCAGTCTGATGTCTCTACTCTTGACTATTTTATGGAGACTGGACCTTGCTCTCCTCCCAAGAAGTAAGCGTCTTCTGATTTCCTGGCTACAGTCTGCGTCTGCACTCATCTTTGCCCCTAGAAATACAAAGTCTGTCACGGCCTCCACGGTTTCTCCCTCTATTTTCCAGTTGTCAATCATTCTTGTTGCCATAATCTTGGTTATGACACTACATATAATAGTATAATAATCATTCAAAAATATATCACACAGTCCTAGATGCTTGGGAAGTGTTCAACTTGTGATTTTATGATATGAAATCCAGCATACAGATCTTGTTTGCTGTGACATATTGTGTTTTTGTGTCAGTAAAATAATAATAATAATAATAATAATAATAATAATGACCTGAAGATTATGTCACGGGTTCCTTCAGGAAAAGAAAGGGATGTTTTGGGCGAGAGAAGGGCCTCAAGTTATCTTAGTGGAGACTGGAACTATGCTAGCCTAAATAATATTCCTACATAGCAAAAGTATTAGGAAGAGGACTAACAGTATAAAGTGCATCTGGAACAGTACAAGAAATCTCCGCTGTGTCTTTACTTCTATGGCAGGAAATGACAGGCAGAAATCTATAAAGCGTTCCTTACCGCATGGAAGACCAAGGACAGGGATTTGGTGAAAGGGAGGGCAGCCATGAGCCAGTGGATTTTGAAGACGTCGGTCCTGGAAGGGAGAATCGAGAAGGAAAGAGCTATATATTTGGACTTTGTTGAAATAACTATATACTTGAAGAGAAGCCGAGTTTTTCAGCCCTTTCGTTGAACTGAAAAAGCCTCCTTCGCAGCGAAGCTTGGAGGCCATTGCTTGCAATCTATGACACATTGCTCTCTCCTCTAATCATATTTTGGGGGTGGTAAAATTGATTTTTTTTGGTGTTCCTCGCATAATAGTCGCCAATCTATTTCTTTCATGCACACGACAAATTTGGGCAAATTTGATTTTTTTTTGTGTTCCTCGCATAATAGTCGCCAATCTATTTCTTTCATGCACACGATACATTTGAGCAAAATTGATTTTTTTGTGTTCCTCGCATAATAGTCGCCAATGTATTTCTATAAATTTGTGCAGGATGTGGTTGAGTCCCAACAGAAAAGGCTTATTCTGAAGGACACTGTCCACTCACCTGCGTTTCCGAAGCGTGTGGATCCAGACGGTTCCAGCAATGAAGAAGAAGAAGGCCATGGAGATGTAGAGCTTGGGGAGAGGGATTTCTCCGGCCGAGAGGTAGCTGTCAGGATTCTGCTCCATGATCCCAATCTGAAACGCAGAGAACGATCACTGTGAAAGACCGAACACCGGATGCCACGGGGAGGGAAGGAAAATTGCCGCCGATGGGCTAATCGGCTAATAAGGTGCAAAGGAATCTGAGAGAACAAACTTGGTAGTAAAAGCTTCCGTCGATTTGCCGATACAAGACAGAGTAAAAAGTTCAAGACACCAAATTGGACATCAACCAGAATGAATCTGTTGAATTTACGTAACACATTTCATCAAGTAATATTCGCAACCCAATTTGGGAGATGGGAAATTTTGATATTTTTGCGTTCCTCACAGAATAGTCGCAGAGATGTTTGGGAACGATTCCCCATTCTTTCTTTCTGCAAAGGAAATACAGTTTTTAAAAAAACCTGAAACCGACATTTCTGGAACTCAGAACTTCCTTCCTTTCTTATTTCTTTCTCCAAAGCTTGAGAAGCAAGGTCAGAGTCAGAAATGAACTCAGAGGATGAGATTCCAGGTGGACAGACTAATGAGCTGATAGATAGGAGATTTACGTTCCATGAACACAGAGCTGCTCAACAGAGTTTGTGAAGATCAAAAAAGCCGTTATCAGTTTCTTAGGGGAGGAGGCATGGTTTTCTGTCTGTATTAGCAGACAGACTGTATTTCGGCATTCTGTTCAATGTTGATGTTTGAGGATACATCTGGTGCCACATCAAGACTGCAAAGGGATTTCAAGTTCCATGTTTCCTGTTGCTCATGTTCCATGCTTCCAAGTTTCAAAGATAGTTCCTGAATCTTGTGTTAGGGATTTATTCTGCTTTTGTATTCGTACTTTTTAATGCTACTCTTGTACCTTGAATTCTGTGGACTATTTCTTACATTTAGACTTCAGTTTTTCATACTATTTTGGTGAACCTTTTACATATATATTCTTTAATAAACTATTTTGCTGATTTTACTTGGACTAGAGTGTGGTGTTAAGTACAGAGGTGTTCCCAGTCCTGGTGTGCGACAATTATCCCTCCTCCTTTTGGAGGCATAGAAAAAAAAACACAACCCTAAAACAAGATAACCAAATGCGGATAGCTTTTCCTCGCATAATTGTCGCACATAAATAAATTCCTCTTTCTTTCTTTCTTTCTTTCTTTCTTTCTTTCTTTCTTTCTTTCTCTGAAGGCAAGGCAGTTTCAAAAACCTGAAACAGAGATCTTTGGAGCTCAGATCTTCCTTCCTTCCTTCCTTCCAACAGTTCCATTTCAGATTTTGTAAACTGCCTTGCCTTTGGAGAAAGAAGAGAGAATCATCCCCAAATGTCTGTGCATCATCCTTCCTCCTTTTGAAGGCACTAAAAACAAACAAACAAACAAAACCAGATAATCAAGGGCAGATTTTTTTTTCTCACATAATAGTCGCACAGCCATTGGAAATAAGGTTCCTTCTTTCTTTCTCTGAAGGCAAGGCAGTTTCAAAAACCTGAAACAGAGATCTTTGGAGCTTAGATCTTCCTATCTTCCTTCTTTCCTTCCTTCCTCAAACAGTTCCATTTCAGATTTTGTAAACTGCCTTGTCTTTGGAGAAAGAAGAGAGAATCATCCCCAAATGTCTGTGCATCATCCTTCCTCCTTTTGAAGGCATTAAAAACAAACAAACAAACAAAAAACCCACCAGAAATCAGATAAGCAAAGGCAGATTTTTCCTCAAATAAGTCACACCTTCCCCCTTTTGAATGGAGAGAGGAGAGTGCGAATAATATGCCATGAAACATGGTATTTTGTCAAGTAAAAGCCACACAAAGTCATAGTCTGTCAGAAAGGAACGGAAAGCACACAACAAAGACCAGAAAGTAAATAAACTCAAGAGGGTCTTTCTCAGACCTGTCGGGTTGAAATGACACAAGAGAGAAACGTGACTCACCTCCAGGCTGAAGATGACCTGTACTGAGTACAGAGGCATTCCCAGTCCTGGAGTACAACATCATCCATCCTCCTTTTGGAGGCATTAAAAAAACACAACCCTAAAACTAGATAATCAAATGTGTTTTTTCCTCGCGTAATAGTCGCACAGCCATTTGAAATAAGATTCCCTCTTTCTTTCTTTTCTTTCTCTGAAGGCAAGGCAGTTTCAAAAACCTGAAACAGACATCATCCTTCCTCCTTTTGAAGGCATTAAAAACAAACAAAAAAAACCAAGAAATCAGATAATCAAAGACAGATTTTTCCTCACATAATAGTCGCACCCTCCCCCTTTTGGATGGACGGGGAGAGTGTGAATAATATGCCATGAAACATGGTGTTTTGTCAAGTAAAAGCCCCACAAACTCATTGTATGTCAGAAAGGAACGGAAAGCACACGCCGGAGACCAGAAAGTAAATAAACTCAAGAGGGTCTTTCTCAGACGGGTCAGGTTAAAATGACACAAGAGAGAAAGGTGACTCACCTCCAGGCTGAAGATGACTTGCTCATTTTGCACATCCTTCCCGACGCATTTGTGGAAATAGAGGCTATAAAGCCCCTCTTGGGTCTCTGCACTGACGTTGAAGGAGAACTGGGAGGAGAGGAAAGGAAGAGTTTGAGGAGCATCCAAAGCCAATAATAATAAATACCAGGCTCACAAGAGGTGTTTCTTTTTAGGCCGAGCCTTATTTAAGTTACAGAGGTAAACTTTGAAGAGGGGAGCTCACCTGGAAGGAGTAGCCATTGTCCTTGCTTTGGATGGGGTGCGTGACTTCGGCTGGCACCTGAGTCTAAACAGGAAGACAAATAACAATAGCAACAACAACAACATTAGCCTCTCCTTAGAGCAACCATACAATTGTTTTCATTACTACTTCATAGCTGTAATTTTGCTACTGTTCTGAATCATCACGTAAATATCTGATATACAGGGATGTATTCTCATTCACTGTTTGGTACAAATACCCGATACACCCAAATTTGAATATTGGAGGGGTTGGGGGGTGATTTTTGTCACTTGGGATTTGTAGTTACTTGGATTTATAGTTCACCTACAATCAAAGAGTATTCTGAACTCCACCAATGAGGGAATTGAACCAAACTTGGCACACAGAACTCCCACAACCAACAAGAAATACTGGAAGGATATGGTGGACCTTGACCTTGAGTTTGGGAGTTGTAGTTGCAGGGATTTATAGTTCACCTACAATCAAAGAGCATTCTGAACTTCACCAATGATGGAATTGAACGAAACTTGGCACACAGAACCAACAAAAAATACTGGAAAGATTTGGTGGGCCTTGATCTTGAGTTTGGGAGTTGTAGTTCATCTGCTTCCAGAAAGCACTGTGGACTCAAACAATGATGGATCTGGACTAAACTTGGCACGAATACTTAATAAGCTCAATTGTGAATACAGGTGGAGTTTGGGGAAAATAGACCTTGACCTTTGGGAGTTGTAGTTGCTGGGATTTATAGTCCACCTACAATCCAAGAGCATTCTGAACCCCACCAACAATAGAATGGGGCCAAACTTTCCACACAGAACCCCCAGGACCAACAGAAAATACTGTGTTTTCTGATGGTCTTTGATGATCCCTATGACACTCCTCACGACCCCCAGGTTGAGAAACACTGCCTTAGAGGGTCCCAAGACCAAAACTAGACTATAGTGGGCCCTTGCTATCTGCTAGGAGAAAATGGCATCCCTTACACAAAAATGGCAACCACAGAGGCCGGATAAAGCCCCGTTCCCTTGTTGACTTGCCCACTGTTACTACATGCCAAAGACTAATGGTTTCCTGCTGGACGGAGGCCATGCAAAGATCTGATTTGTGCAGTTCAGAGAATGAAGTATTCTAAACGTCCTTATGCAGAAACATTCCCAAACAACATTCCTGCTCAAAATGCCAACAGAACTGCCTCCCCCTTGCCCTTTTTTTACCTGGACTGCAGTTCCATTTGGACCGGAGACCGGCTTTGAATCTAGAGGTGCAAAAGACAGAAAAATGACATGTTTGAATACGGTGGGCATTTGCATCGATTTATTGTGACTCTCGCAAAGTCTTTCACGCCTTCTCACCAAACAAAGTGTACCAAAAAGATAGATAGGGATAGACACACACACAGAGAGAGATAGAATGGATGGATACATAGATATATATATATACATTAATCTTTTTTTCCAATAATTTTAGTTATAAATATACCTATTCTTATTTTTTGAAATTTCTTTTTTATATAGATCCTTAAAAATTTCCTACTACCCTATATCTCAATGTTCTCCCACTTTCCTTGTAAACCTTTCTCTTTTAGGTATATATATATATATCTTATAAAAGAATTTCCCCTGAAATATTTGTTAATCTCGCCTACAGATATACAGGCATTTCCCCTGCAAGCCTTTGCAATCCCTATGTACCTATATATTATCTCTATCTATCTATCTACACTAATTTTATATAATATATGAATTTTCCCCTCATATATTTGCAAGTCTTTGCAAATCCTATATATGATAGATATAATTATCTCTATATAAAGAGATATCTATATATCAATATAAATAAAAATGTAATGTCCCTTTGTGGTATTCACAGAACTCAAAACCTACTGGGCAAATTGACACCAAATTTGGACACAAGACACCTAACAACCCAATGTATGTCCTTCACTCAAAAAATTGATTTTATCATTTGGGAGTTGGAGTTGCTGGGATTTATAGTTCACCTACAATCAAAGAACATTCTGAACCCCACCAACGATGCAATTGAACCAAACATGGCCCTCAGGACTCTCATGACCAACAGAAAATACTGGAAGGGTTTGGTGGGCATTGACCTTGAGTTTGGGAGTTGTAGTCCACCTACATCCAGAGATCCCTGTGTACTCAAACAATGATGGATCTGGACCAAACGCTACACAAATACTCCATATGCCGAAATGTGAACACTGGTGGAGTTTGGGGAAAATAGAATCTTGACATTTGGGAGTTGTAGTTGCTAGGATTTATAGTTCACCTACAATCACAGAGCATTTGGAACCCCACCAACGATAGAATTGGGCAAAACTTCCCACACAGAACCCCATGTGGGCCACAGCAATGCGTGGCAGGGGACGGCTAGTGTATGTGTATATATATATATATATATATATACATACACACACACACATATGAACAGATATATAGGGCTTGCAAATATTACACGAGGAAGTGCACACACAAATATAGATAAATAGATAGATAGATAGAGAGAGAGAGAGAGAGAGAGAGGTTAGATATATTGGGCTACATATAGTGGGCTTGCAAATATTGCAGGGGAAATGCATACATACAAATACACACACACACACAGATGTCTAAACATAGATATATAGGGCTTGCAAATATTGAAGGAGGGAAATGCACATATATAGAGAGAGAGAGGATTTGCAAACATTTCAGGGGGAAATGCATATGTGAAATTTATATATATAATTATAGATCTATATTTAGCTCTGCGTTGTTTATATAGATATTGAATGTTTTCCTGTTACTATGCTGGAACTAGTCACCCTCAAAGGCTTGTTGAAACCACCAGGTCTTCAGGCTCTTACGAAAAGAGGGGAGGGATGGGGCCTGTCTTATTTCTTTAGTAAGGGCGTTCCAGAGGCGGGGGGCCACCACTGAGAAGGCCCTCTCTCTCGTCCCCACCAACCGTGCTTGTGACGGTGGTGGGAGCAAAAGGAGGGCCTTTTAGAAGATCTCACAAACTACAGGAAAGGAGATTCCACCTGAACATGAGGAAGAACTTCCTGACTGTGAGAGCTGTTCAGAAGGAGAACTCTGCCCTCGAGTGTGGTGGAGGTTCCTTGTATGGAGGTTTTTAAACAGAGGCTGGATGGCCATCTGTCGGGGGTGCTTTGTATGCGATTTTCTTGCTTCTTGTCTTCAAACTACAAGAAAGGAGATTCCACCTGAACATGAGGAAGAACTTCCTGACTGTGAGAGCTGTTTAGCAGTGGAACTCTCTGCCGCGAAGTGTGGTGGAGGCTCCTTCTATGGAGGCTTTTAAACAGAGGCTGGATGGCCATCTGTCGGGGGTGCTTTGAATGCAATTTTCTTGCTTCTTGACTTCAAACTACAAGAAAGGAGATTCCACCTGAACATGAGGAAGAACTTCCTGACTGTGAGAGCGGTTCAGCAGTAGAACTCTCTGCCCCGGTGTGTGGTGGAGGCTCCTTTTATGGAGGCTTTTAAACAGAGGCTGGATGGCCATCTGTTGGGGGTGCTTCGAACGCGATTTTCGTGCTTCTTGTCAGAATGGGGTTGGACTAGATGTCCCACCAGGTCTCTTCCATCTCTAGGATTCTATGAGGACCTACCTGCATTCTGTGCGCCTGCCGGCTGTGCCTCGGCCGAGGGGTCCGTGAATATGATTTCCGGCAAGTTGGGGGTGTTGACTTTGGTCTTGACTTTGATGCTGGAATAGGAAAGAGAGGAAGACCTGCTTTGATCCAAACCAAACACAACTCTCCCCAAATTAAGAATAAATAATAATAATAATAATAATAATAATAATAATCTTTATAGATATACTGCTCCATCTCCCCAGGAGAGGGGGGGACGACTCAGAGCAGTTTCCAAGTAACGTCATCAATACATACAGAGTAAAAAACATAACCATAAGATTAACAAAACAATCTATATAAATAAAAATGTAATGTTAATTTGTGGGATTAACACAACTGAAAAACCACTTGGGGAATGGACACCAAATTTGGACACAAGACACCTAACAACCCAGTGTATGTCCTTCACTCATAAAAACACTGAAAAACACAGCAGAAGGGACTTAAAAAGCCCCAAAAAGCTAAATGACGAAAAGCTAAATGACAATACAGAAAAAAGAGAAGAAAGAGGGAGGGAGGGAAAGAAAGAAGGAAAGGGAGAAGGAAGCATGGAAATAAAGAGAGAAGGAAGGAAAGAGGTAGAGAAGGAAGAAAGGAGAGAAAGAGGGAGGAAAAGAAAAAGGGGGAAGGAAAGTTAGAGAAGGAAGGAAGGAAGGAGAAAAGGAAAGAAAAAAGGGAAAGAGGGAGCGAAGGAAGGGGGGAAGATGGAGAGAAAGAGGGAGGGAAGGAAAGAAGGAAAGAGAGAAGGAAGAAAAGAGAGACAGCAGAAGAGAAAGAAAAAGGGGAAAGGAAGGAAAGAGATAGAGAAGGAAGGAAGAAGAGAAGGAAAGACGGGAAGGAAGGAAGGAGGGAAAGAAGGAGAGAAAGAGGGAAGGTTGGCCACAGCAAAGCGTGGCGGGTACAGCTAGTCTATATAAATAAAAATGCAATGTTCGTTTGTGGGATTAACATAACTCAAAAACCATTGGACGAATTGCTGGCAAATTTGGCCACAAGACACCTACTAACCCAAGGAGTGATCATCACTAAAAAAAAAATGATTTTGTCATTTGGAAGTTGTAGTTGCTGGGATTTATAGTTTACTTACAATCAAAGAGCATTCTGAACTCCACCAATGATGGAATTGAACTAAACTTGGCAGACTGGACTCTCAACAGAAAACACTAGAAGGGTTTGGTGGGCATTGACCTTGAGTTTGGGAGTTGTAGTTCATCTACATCCAGAGAGCACTGTGAACTCAAACAATGTTGGATCTGGACCAAACTTGACACGGATATTCCATATGCCCAAATATGAACACAGATGGAGTTTGGGGGAAATAGACCTTGACATTTGGGAGTTGTAGTTACTGGGATTTATAGTTCACCTACAATGAAAGTGCATGCTGAACCCCACCAAAGGCAGAATCGGGGCAAACTTCCCACACAGAACCCCCATACTTAGGGCCATCCAGTCCAACTCCGTTCACCAGGGCAAGAAAACATAATCAAAGCCCTCCTGACAAAGACCCATCCAGCCATAGATAGATATGCTACACACACACACACAGATATGGTATCATAGTTTTGAAAGGGACCCCTAAAGAAGGACAATAACATGTTCCATGCTCCAGAGTAGGCAAACCAGACAATCTCCACATCAACACTGACAAAGAAACAGAAAGAAATAACTGTTTACCCACAAGCAGAAAGACATTACATATATTAGAAACCAATACTTTCTCATTACTTTATTTTCCAGATCAACAGACTGGGCCACAGCAACGCCTGGCAGGGGACAGCTAGTATAAACATAAACATTCTCGCCGTAACACATATATATTAAAAGGAAGCTCAGGACAAGGTCCTGGGTCAGATATGGCTTTTGGCGATATTTTAAATGACCTTGTAATGCTTTAAGATGTAACAACGGGGAGGAAAAGCTGACACCTTTGACTTACAGTTTCTTTGCAAAATCCAGGAGGAGGAGCGTGACCGAAACGTCGTGATCTGGGGTCTTGTTCAAAATGCAGTAATCCATTTCTTCGTCCTAAGGACGGGAAAAAAACATTGAGGGTATTTACCACACTCCCATTTCTCTCTCTAGAAAAACACAGCATTTGGGATTGAAAGTAGCAGGAATTTCACTTTGGAGGCCCACCGAGATGAATTTAAAAGTTGCTACAGAATGCAATTGCATCATAGCAAGTGAAAGACTGGAATGCTTTTCTGATTTTACTTTTTAAAAAATTAGTTATTTACGACATTTGTATGCTGCCCTTCTCACCCCGAAGGGGACTCAGAGCGGCTTACAAGATATATTTATATACATACATGATATTATGTTATAAGTGTTTGTTTAATATCATTTATGTTGTTCACAAATAAAAATCATATTATAAAAATATATTATGTTATTAGCATAGTACAATATCAATATTAAATATTATTATATTGTACTATACCATTATATTGTAATATTATTAATAATATTACATCTATATATATAAATTTGTTAGGGGCATCCAACGAGGAAACAAAACTCAAAAAACCCCCAACGAAACTGTACCAAAATTGCCATGCCCATAACACAACCCACAAGGTACAAACATATCTACTCAAAATGAAAAACAACACAACAACACACTCACAAAACGGCAAAACAACAAAACTAAAAAAAAACCAACGAAACTTAACCAAAATTGCCATGCCCATAACACAACTCACAAGGTACAAACATATCTACTCAAAATGAAAAACAACACAACAACACACTCACAAAACGGCAAAACAACAAAACTCAAAAAACCCCAATGAAACTTAACCAAAATTGCCATGCCCATAACACAACACACAAGGTACAAACATATCTACTCAAAATGAAAAACAACACAACAACACACTCACAAAACGGCAAAACAACTGAGCATGCGCATTGGTGCCCAGCCGCAAGTTCCCTGGCGCGTGCACACAGTTCCCTCTGCGGAAGCCATGCCCACTCCAAGGCCCGCCGCGCCGCTTCCTGCACACACACCCCCCCCCCCGCCGCACGCACACACACAACCCCACGCTCCATCACTCTCCCCGCTGCACGCACACACGCAACCCCACGCTCCATCACTCCCCCCACCGCCACACACACACGCGAAACCCCACTCCCCCCGCTGCCGCACACACACACGCAACCCCACGCTCCATCACTCCCCCCGCTGCCGCACACACACACACAACCTCACGCTCCATCACTCGCCTGCCCCAATCTTACCTCCTTTTACTTCACGCCACCTCCAAACCCCACCGCACCCCTTCCCACCCTGTCAAAATCCAGGAAAGACAGGAAGGAAGGAAAGAAGGAAGAAAGAGAAAGGGAGATAAAGAAAAGGGGGAAGGAAGGAAAGTTAGAGAAAGAAGGAAGAAGAAAAGGAAAGAAAAGGAAAGATGGAAGGAAAGAAAAGAGAGACAGCAGAAGAGAAAGAAAAAGGGGGAAGGAAGGAAAGAGGTAGAGAAGGAAGAAATGAGAGACAGAGGGAGGGAAAGAAAAAGGGGGAAGGAAGGAAGGAGAGAAGGAAAGAAAAAAGGGAATGAAAGAAGGAAAGAGGGAGTGAAGGAAGGGGGAAGAGAGAAGGAAGAAAAGAGACCAGAAGAGAAAGAAAAAGGGGGAAGGAAGGAAGGAGAGAAGGAAAGAAAAAAGGGAATGAAGGAAGGAAAGAGGGAGTGAAGGAAGGGGGAAGATGTAGAGAAAGAGGGAGGGAAGGAAAGAAGGAAAGAGAGAAGGAAGGAAAGAGGCCAGAAGAGAAAGAAAAAGGGGGAAGGAAGGAGATAGAGAAGGAAGAGGAGAAGGAAAGATGGGAGGGAAGGAAGGAAGGAGGTAAAGAAGGAGAGAAAGAGGGAAGGTTGGTCACAGCAATGCGTGGCGGGTAAAGGTTGTTATTTCTATTATTATTATTATGCTATTGTTCCTCTGAGACCCTTTTAGGGGGAATGGGAGAGGTGTCAGGTCCCAGAGGCAATGCATTGCATTATTGTTATTGTTATGATGGTGGTGAAATAAAAGGAAATAAAAAGAGAAAGAAGGAAGCAAACAGGGAGGGAAGAAAGGCAAAGGAAGAAAGGGGGAGGGAATGAAGGATAGAGAGAAGGATGAAACCAAGTAGTGAAAGAAGGAAAGAAAGAAAGAGGTAGAGAAGGAAGAAAGGAGAGAAAGGGGGAAGGAATAGGTAGGTACTTCTCTTTCATAATAGTCCAGATATCTACCTCAACTTTGATAAGTTTTACTATAGGCCACAGCAACGCGTGGCAGGGCACAGCTAGTGTAATATAAACATATAATTATAATACCATAATTTTATTAATATTATATAGTGCATTACATTATAATATTATAAATATTATATGTATATACAATATAGTACATTACATTACATTCTATCATTAGCATATCACAGGGGACAAGGTGGAACTGTCCCCTGGCCCCCTTTCTCTTCAGTTAAATAAATTCAATACTTTTATTCTACTTGCCAGGTAAGTGGAGAATCCATCGTTCCGCGTTCGATCTAAACTGAAGCCCACCTAAAAAAAAATGAAATAAATCAATTGAATCTGGTTTCAAACAGCCTTATATGTGTTGTTGAACACTTTCATGGCCGGAATCAGTGGGTTGCCGTGAGTTTTCCGGGCTGTATGGCCATGTCCTAGAAGCATTCTCTCCTGATGTTTCGCCTGCATCTCTGGAAGGCATCCTCAGAAGTTGTGAGGTCTGTTGGAAGCTAGGCAAGTGGGGTTTATATATCTGTGGAATACTGTCCAGGGTGGGAGAAAGAACTCTTGTCTGTTGGAGGCGGTTTTCCTAAGACCACCTTCCAAGAGAGGCCTTCCCTTCTCTCTGTGTCTCCTCCATCTTAAGCACAATTGGTGGGAACGAGAGAGAATAGGGCCTTCGTTTTTGGTTGCAAACGCCCCTCGACTCTGGAATTCCCTTCTTCTTCCCAGGGAAGCCAAAATGGATCACTCCTTGCTATCCTTCTGCGGCATGCAAAAACCTTCTTATTCAGCCAGGCTTTTAAAGACAAAGGTTTTTAAGATAAATTTGGGGGGTGCTGTGGGTGGGATTGGGGGGAATATGAGTTTTAAATGCTATTTTAGCACATCTACTGAGTTTTAATTTTGTTTTTATCATCAGGGGCTCCAAATGAAAATAATAAATCAATAAATAAAAATTATCCACCTTTCCCTGTGTCAATAATAATATTATTATTAATAATAATAATATAGCAAAATAATAATAATAAATTATCCACCTTTCCCTGTGTCAATAATAATATTAATAATAACACAGCAAAACAATAATAATAAATTATCCGCCTTTCCATGGCAACATCAGTATTAATAATAATAACATAGCAAAGTAATAATAATAAATTATCCGCCTTTCCCTGTGGCAATAATAATAACATAGCAACATAATTTTTTTTATTGTGTCAGGAGCGACTTGAGAAACTGCAAGTCGCTTCTGGTGTGAAAGAATTGTCCGTCTGCAAGGACGTTGCCCAGGGAATGTTGCCTGGATGTTTTGATGTTTTCACCATCCTTGTGGGAGGCTTCTCTCATGTCCCCGCATGAGGAGCTGACAGAGGGAGCTCATACACACTCTCCCTGGATTTGAACCTGTGACCTGTCGGTCTTCAGTCCTGCTGGCACAAGGGTTTAACCCACTGCACCACCGTTGACTCCATATTATAATAATAACAATAAATTATCTGCCTTTCCCGGTGGCAATAATAATAATACTAATAGTAGCAATAATAACATAGCAATACAGTAAGAATAATATTATCTGTCTTTCCCTGCAGCAACAAAAACAACATAACAACAATAATAACTTGAAAGTACAGCCGATAACTACCTGGAAGCTCCTGTCCACGTCTCCAATCTGCTTGACCGAGAGGCTGCTCACATTGACCTTCATGAAGCCATCTTTGAAGAAGCCGAAGGTATTGAGATGGACTTTCTGCCGAACATCATCCTGAGTAAACGAGGAATCAAAAAAGGAAAAGTACAAATAGTCCTGTTTCCAAACATCAGGGCGCATGAAGTGAGCGACGTGTAATTGCTCAATGACACATGACTCTACTTGCCGCTTGAGCAACCACAAGATAATCTGAAATTATCATAAACATATGGTGCATAAAATGTTCTTTGGGTTGTGCGTATCAGGTCGTTCTACAATTTCAACAGTTAGGGTTAGGGTTATAATTTTTAATTTTAACCCTATTATTATCCTATTTCTTTCTATTTCGATAATACTAATAATAATAACATCTTGATTTTTGCAGCCCAAGAACAAGCAATTAGATCCAATGCCATCAAAATCGGATTTGAAAAGTTGACGACAGATACCAAGTGTAGACTCTGCAAGGAAGCAGATGAAACAAATGAACTGCTGCAAGAAGATGGTGCAGACAGACTACAAACAGAGGCATAACACCATTGCTCAGGTGATTCATTGGAACTTATGCCACAAACACCATCTGCCTGCGACAAAGAACTGGTGGGATCACAAGCCGGAAAATGTTACAGAAAATGAACACATCAAACTCCTCTGGGACTTCCAGATTCAGACAGAAAGAGTTTTTGAGCATAAGACTCCTGACTTCATGATCATGGGGAAAAACAAAGTGTGCATTGTCGATGTTGCAATCCCAGACGACAGCAGGAGTGAAGAGAAACAACTGGAAAAGCTGACACAATATGAGGATTTAAAGATCAAACTGCAAAGACTCTGGCACAAGCCAGTCAAGGGGGTCCCAGTGGTGATCGGCACACTGGGTGCAGTGCCTAAAGACCTTGGCCTGCACTTAAACACAATCGCCGCTGACAAAATTACAACCTATCAGCTGCAAACTGCCACCCTACTGGGATCTGGACACATTATTCACCGATACATCACACAGTCCTAGACACTTGGGAAGGGTCCGACGTGGGATCCAATACAACAGCCAGCAGTGTCTGCTGTGGACTCAACTTGTTGTGTTTCAAATAATAATAAAAATAATAAAAAATAATACCAATCTCCCTTTGTAGCTTGAGGTGAGGTACAATATAATAATAATAATAACAAGAATAAAACTTTATTTATATACAGCTCCATCTCCCCGAGGGGACTCAGAGCAGTTTCCAGGTAACATCACAAAATCTGTGACTTTTGTTTGTTATGGACTCATATTGTGTTTCAAGCAGTAATAATATCTATTACTATTAGTATTGTATTCCTATTTCGAGAATAGTAATAATAATAATATCGATTATTCTTAGTACTGTATTCCTATTTTGATAACAGTAATAATAATATCAATTACTCTTACTACTGTATTCCTATTTCAATAACAGTAATAATAATATCTATTACTATCAGTATTGTATTCCTTTCTATTTCAATAATAGTAATAATTATTATTATATCGATTACTCTTAGTACTGTATTCCTATTTCAATAATAGTAATATTATCAATTACTATTAGTACTATATTTCTATTTCAACAATAATAGTAATAATATAATCAAGTACTTAGTACTGTATTCCTATTTCAATAACAGTAATAATAATATCTATTACTATTTAGTACTGCATTCCTTTCTATTTCAATAATAGGAATAATAATGTTAATTATTACTAGTCCCGTATTCCTTTCTATTTCGATAACAGTAATCATAATAATATCTATTACTATCAGTGTTTTATTACTATTTCAATAATAGTAATATTGAAGTAATAGTAATATTAACCATCAATTACTATTAGTACTGTATTCCTATTTGAATAATAACAGTAATAATAATAATAATATTGATTACTCTTAGTACTGTATTCCTATTTTAATAATAATAATATCAACATATATTACTCTTAGTACTGTATTCCTATTTCAATAACAGTAATAATAACAATAATATTGATTATTACTAGTCCCGTATTCCTTTCTATTTTGATAACAGTAATAATATCAATTACTCTTAGTACTGTATTCCTATTTCAATAATAGTAATATTATCAATTACTATTAGTACTGTATTCTTATTTCAATAATAATACCAACATCTATTACTATTAGTACTGTATTTCTTTCTATTTTGATAATAGTAATAATAATATTGATTACTATTAGTACTGTATTCCTATTTAAATAATAATAATAATAATATCTATTCCTATCAGTATTGTATTCCTTTCTATTTCAATAATAGTCATAATAATATCTATTATTATTAGTGTTATATTCTTATTTTGATAATAATCATAATCATAATATCGATCACTATCAGTATTGTATTCCTTTCTATCCCACTCCTATTTTAATACAAGGAGTAGTATCGATTACTATTACTATGATGATGATGAAATAGGGAAGCTTCCTGATTCCTTCGCCTGTCCCTTAGCTGCTGTGGGACTCCAACTCCCAGAAGCCTCCGCTGGGAAGGCGGATGGCGGAGGATGCTGGGAAACAGAGTCCGGGAGGCCTCACAGGCCCAGAAGGCCCACCGGAAGGCCTGGGGACTAGGCCGAAGCCTACCTTGAGGGCCAGGTGGTGGACGCGGGCCTCGGCGGGGCCTCCGAGCAGCAAGGACGCCGCCGCCAGCACGGCCAGCCCCAGATGAGGCCTCCGCCGAGACCAGCCGCCGCCTCCGCTGCCGCCATACGCCGCCATCTTGACGCCAGCGTCAACATCGCCCCCCAAGCCACGCCCACTTCCGGTTTGGCGTCACAGCCTCGTGGGCGTGGCCTACGCGGCGCCTCTGAAGCGCCGAACGCGTTAACGTTACATAGAGCTAGGAAAAATAGAAGAGGCAACCATTGTGTCTTCCAACGGGGAGCTTCCGGGTTCAACCTGTCTCGTTTTGTGCTATAGGAAAACATAATACTAATAATAATGCAATAATACATAATTCTAATATTCTGCTATGATAATAGTAATATTATAATGTAATACTAATAATAATGCAATACAATATTATACTAATAATAATGCAATATAATAATACATAATACTAATGGTAATAGTAATATTATAATATAATATAATTATAATATAATATTACTAGTAATTAATAATAATTAATTAATAATAATGCAATATAATAATACTAATATTGTGCTATGATAATAATATTATAATGTAATACAATATAATATTAATAATAGTGCAATATAATAATATATAATACTAATAATAATAGGAATATTATACTGTAATACTAATAATAATGCAATATAATAATACTAATATTGTGTTATGATAATATTATAATGTAATACAATATGATACTCATAGTAATGCAATATATTAATACATAATACTAATATTGTGCAATGGTAATAGTAATATTATAATATAATACTAATAATAATGCAATAATACATAATTCTAATATTGTGCTATGGCAATAGTAATATTATAATGTAATACTAATAACAATGCCATATAATAATACTAATATTGTGCTATGATAATAGTAATATTATAATGTAATACAATATTATACTATGAATAATGCAATATAATAATACATAATACTAATAGTAATAGCAATATTATAATGTAATACTAGTAATAATGCAATATAATAATACTAATATTGTGTTATGATAATAATATAATGTAATACAATATTACATACATTATACTAATAATAATGCAATATAATAATAGATAATACTAATATTGTGCTATGGTGATATTAATATTATAATGTAATACTAATAATAATGCAATATAATAATACTAATATTGTGTTGCTACTTGGTCCACCCAATATTAGCAACACAATATTAGTATTATTATATTGCACCAAGTAGCAACAGTACCAAGTAGCAACAGTCAGAACTGACCACGGAACAACAGACTGGTTCCAGATTGGGAAAGGCGTCCGGCAAGGCTGCATCCTCTCACCCAACCTTTTTAACTTGTATGCAGAACACATCATGCGAGGATGTGCGGGGCTGGATGAATGCAAAGCTGGGGTGAAAATTGCTGGAAGAAACATTAACAACCTCAGATATGCAGATGACACCACTCTGATGGCGGAAAGCGAGGAGGAGCTGAGGAGCCTTCTAATCAAGGTGGAAGAAGAAAGCGCAAAAGCCGGGTTGCAGCTAAACATCAAAAAACCCAAGATGATGGCAACAAGAATGATTGACAACTGGAAAATAGAGGGAGAAAATGTGGAGGCCGTGACAGGGTTTGTATTTCTAGGTGCAAAGATGAGTGCAGATGAAGACTCTGGCCAGGAAATCAGGAGACGCTTACTTCTTGGGAGGAGAGCAATGTCCAGTCTTGATAAAATAGTGAAGAGTAGAGACATCAGACTGGCAACAAAGATCCGCCTAGTCAAAGCCATGGTCTTCCCTGTAGTAACCTACGGATGTGAGAGCTGGACCTTCGGGAAGGCTGAGCAAAGGAAGAGAGATGCTTTTGAGCTGTGGTGTTGGAGGAAAGTTCTGAGAGTGCCTTGGACTGCGAGAAGATCCAACCAGTCCATCCTCCAGGAAAGAAAGCCCGATTGCTCACTGGAGGGAAAGATACTAGAGACAAAGTTGAAGTCCTTTGAATGCCACATCCTGAGGAGACAGGAAAGCCTAGAGAAGGGAATGATGCTGGAGAAAGTGGAAGGCAAAAGGAAGAGGGGCCGACCAAGGGCAAGATGGATGGCATCCTTGAAGTGACTGGACTGACCTTGAAGGAGACCCTGGGGGTGGTGACGGCCAACAGGGAGCTCTGGCGTGGGCTGGTCCATGAGGTCACGAAGAGTCGGAGACGACTGAACGAATGAACAACAACAACAACAACAATATTGTGTTATGATAATAATATTATAATGTAATACAATATTATACTAATAATAATGCCGTATAATAATACATAATACTAATGGTAATAGTAATATTATAATGTAATACTAATAATAATGCAATATAATAATACTAATATTGTGCTATGATAATAATATTATAATGTAATACAATATTATACTAATAATAATGCAATATAATAATACATAATACTAATATTGTACTATTTTAATAGTAATATTATAATGTAATACTAATAATAATGCAATATAATAATATTTAATACTAATATTGTGCTATGCTAATAATATTATAATGTAATACCACATAATACTAATAATAATGCAATAGAATAATATATAATACTAATATTGTGCTATGATAATAGTAATATTATAATGTAATACAATATAATATTAATAATAATGCAATATAATAAAACATAATACTAATGGTAATAGTAATATTATAATGTAATACTAATAATAATGCAATATAATAACACTAATATTGTGCTATGGTAATAATAATATTATAATGTAATCCAAATTGATACTAATAATAATGCAATATAATAACACATAATACTAATATTGTGCTATGTTAATAATAATATTGTAATGTAATACGACATAATACTAATAATAATACAATATAATAATATATAATACTAATATTGTGCTATAATAATAATATTATAATGTAATACAATATGATACTAATATTAATGCAATATATTAATACTGATATTGCGCTATGGAAATAATAATATTGTAATATAATACAACATAATACTAATAATAATACAATATAATAATATATAGCACTAATATTGTGCTATGCTAATAATATTATTATAATGTAATATAATATTAATAATACAATATAACAATATATAATATTAATATTGTGCCATGCTAATAATATTATATTGTATATACATGCGATATTAACAATATATTATTATTTAGTATATTTTATTTATTTATTATGGGTTATTATTATTATTATTTTGTTTATTTTTACCCTTTATTGCACATTAATTAAAATGCAGATGGCTTTTCATTGCAGAGGAAGACCTGATATCACAAATGACCACTAGGTGTCAGCAGAGTACAACTCCTTGCTTAGAGTATTATTATTATTATTATTATTATTATTATTATTATTATTATGGCAATTACATTATATTATATTTAGTACTAGAGTTATTAATACTTAATGGAATTCACTTAAGAAATTATATATTTCTCCATCAATGCAATGCAGGTTTCACAGTGTTCTTCCCAGTTTATATTTTAGGATGAATTTGACACTTTTGTATTTCGAAAATGCTTACAAATACATTTCCACACTATTTATATGATGATGATGATGACTTCTCAGGCATTTCTATTTATATTTTGTGAATCTGCTATATTGGTTTTCTTATTACATGCTTGCTGGGTTTTTTATAGACTTGCGGATAGATTTCCTAAATATAATAATAATAATAATATATTTATATATATTTAAATTGTATGCTGATGTTTTCGTGTTAAGCCACTTTGAGATAAAGCAGGGTATAAATAAATAAATAATACATTTCCTATACGATATCTTTATTTTCAGCACTATTCTTTCCCTGTTCTTAAATATGTATTTTTCGGAAGCTACCCTCGCTTTATTAAATGTTTGATATATTTTGCAATATTATTATTTAATTAGGACTTTTAAATCAAATTATTATTGTTATTATTATTATTATTTACCTTGAGCTGAAAGGAGGAACATGTAAATTATTATTATTATTATTATTATTATTATTATTTATCTTGAGCTGAAAGGAGGGGCATGTAATAAATTATTATTATTATTATTATTATTATTATTATTATTATTTTCCATGACCTTGCCTTGAGTGGAGAGAGGAGATATATATATATATATATATATATATATATATACCTTGAGCTGAAAGGAGAGGCGGGTAATAAATGAAATCAAATAATATATTTTCGGTTCTTGCGTATCTTGTCACATCTTTATTTTCAGCATAACTCTTTCCTTATTTGTGTTTGTGTGTGTGTATATATATATATATATATATATACTGTATGAGATTACACACACACACATATATATAACATCTTGTCTTTACTAATAATATAATATAGTATATTGTATATACGTATAATATTTATAATATTATAATGTAATACAATATAATACTAGTAATAATAATTCAATATTATAATTATAATTATAATTGTATATACGTATAATATTTATAATATTACAATGTAATACAATATAATACTAGTAATAATAATTCAATATTATAATTATAATTATATATTTAATTACATGTAATATTACTAATAATATTACAATATAATGGTATAGTGCAATATAGTAATATATACTGATATTGTACTTTGCTAATAATATAATATATTGTATGAAAATATATATTGTAAGCCGCTCTGAGTCCCCTTCGGGGTGAGAAGGGCGGCATATAAATAAATGCCGTAAATAAATAAATAAATAAATAAATATGCATAGATATAATATAACATAATATATATTTGTATACACATTATAACATATTATATATATATATATATATATATATATATATATATTGGCATGCACACTTTATAACATTATATATAGATTGCATACACACATTATAATATAATATAACATAATATATATTTGCATACACATTATAACATTTTATATATATTTACTTACACACATTATAACATATATTTTGCACATAAAGATTATAACATATTTATAACATATTTACATATACATAATAACATATTTATAATATATTTGCATGCACACATTATAACATTTTTGTATATATATTTGCATTTGCATACACACTTTATAACATATATATTTGCATATACACATTATAACATGATACAATATATATAATATATATTTCCATACACATTATAATATACATTTGCATGCACATTATAACTTATATATTTGCATATACACATTATAACATGATGTAATATAATAAAATATATATTTGCATACACATTGTAATATACTATAACATAATATATATTTGCATACACATTATAATATAAATTTGCATGCACATTGTAACATAACATAATATACGTATATATATATATTTGCATACACACATTTTAAAACAATATATTTGCAAACACAGAATATACTATAACATTATATATATATTTGCATAGATATTTTAACATAATATAAATATATAATATATATTTGCAGACACGTAATATACTATAACATTATATATATATTTGCAAACACATTATTTATATATATATATATATATATATATATATATATATATATAGTATAATATATATTATACAGTATATATAGTATATTTAGTATATTTAGACGTCCCTCCCCTTTGCAAAACACCACTCCCAGGGCCAAAGAGCATTTAAAACGGTATGAAACCGCCTTAACTCTGCAACGTGGATGGGGAAACCCTGTTGCTAGGGAGAATCCCAACCTTTTGCATTGGAGGGGGGGAAATCCTGGGAGAGTGACGTCATAGCAGCCAATTTTGCAAATAGCATGCATCCTAATAATAATACTAATAATAATACTAATTGCAAATGGAAGGCTTTGTGGGTAAGATTAAGACTAGTAAGATTAAGACTAGTATATTATGTGTCTGCAAAAATATATTATATATTTATATTAAGATGTGTTTGCAAACATATATATATATATATATATATATTTGCATAGACATTTTAATATAATATAAATATTAGTAAGATTAAGACTAGGAATGCTAGTGATGCAAAGCTTTGGATTCTGCAAAGGAAGAAGGAGTCAGTGTGTTTACATTTTGCAAAAGAGAGAGAGAGAGAGGCTTTGCACAATGGCTTGCATCCTTGGCTGCGCGGTCTGCGCATGCGCCAACCTCCCAAGGAGCATCACCCATTCTCTCCCGGGCCTTGAGGCCCGCGCATGCGCAGAGGCCACTCCCCCTTCCCCAGCTGTCAAGCCCTCCCTCCTCTTTTTTTTTTTTGCATTTCTGGCCATTTCCCCCCCTTTTGCAAGAAGCAGAAGCAGCAGCAATGAGGAGGAGGAGTGCTCCCTCTGCTTAGCAAGGAAAAAAGGAGGAAAGGAAGCCCAAGGAGGGGTTGCATTGCAGTGTTTTGGGGGGGCCCTTGGATGCCCCCTCCCTTGCAAGAGCCTTGGAGGGGTGCTGGCCCTTTGCTGCCTCTTGGGGAAGGAAGGCCAAGAGGAGGAAGGGGCCAGGGACCCCCCAGCACTGGGAAAGACCCCCACACTGGGGAGAAGCAGCTGCTGCAACCATGAGCTGGGGCACAGAGCTCTGGGTGAGTCAGGACAGACCCACAGGCATAGGCATGCATCTCCATGGCATTCCTGCTTTTGCATTTCTGCATAGAATTAAATTATTATTATTATTATTTAGTATATTTTTTGCATTTCTGAATTTTAAATATTATTATTATTTAATTTATTATTATTATTTAGTATATTTTTGCATTTCTGGATTTTTAAATATTATTTTAGTTTATTATTATTATTTAGTATATTTTTTGCATTTCTGAAT